>NC_133652.1:31312837-31612837 GCF_009905375.1 Apium graveolens
TAACTTGGTAGAAGAAGTTGAATTTAATATAAATTATAATGATATAGAGTTCGATATAAAATTAATAAAGGAAATTGACTTCAATATTAATTAGGATTAGAATTGAACGACCCAATAATTTGAGAATTAGAATATTTAAGTAAGGGTAATTATGTAATTTCAGCAAGTACCGACGAATTAACTACCAAATTTTTAATGTTTCGTCTATTATAATATAGTATAGATAGATAGTACAGATGTAATAATATGACCGAAATATAAAGTAAGATATGTTGCTTCTGACTGTCGCATATTTTTTCTACAAGATCGCAGATAGAATTTGAGTATCCGGGAATGTGATTTTAATTTGTTACCCTCTAATCTAATCTCAGTAACCTCCGCCGATATCTGGTAGTTTTGTACATGTAAAAAAAGATGATACAAATAAAGAAAAAGATTGCTAGTTCTCGGAATGACAACAAGTATAATATAAGGGTATTTTTATAATATTATATTTATATTTATAAATTTGTCCTTAAATCTTACATTATAAAATGGCTTAATCTCGTGTAATTTTCCTTAGAATACCCTCAAACCCAGTTTTCTAAAAAAAATAGTATGTAGAAAATTTTAGTAGGTAAATTCAAAATAAATTGCCAAGTGGAACTAAGTAGTTTATTTTTAATATAATAAGTTGTTCAAATTTTTTCCCCCCCTAAATAATTCAAGTTTTATTTTATTAAGAATATTATGGTTAATTATATATATTATATATAATTTGTTATAATGGGGTTAATTATGTCTTTAAAATTAACTTTGTACTCCCTCCTTTACCTAATTTTGACTTTTATGAACCTTTGTGATTAAAGTGACCAAATTTTCAGTAGCAAATTACATGTAAATCTATTATTTTAAAAATTAAAAGGCACATCATTTAATACCTTATAGAGGTATAATTTTTATTTTTGTCCTTAATCATATTATATATGTAGTTTGTGGTCTAAGTTTATTTGACTGCCAAAATTCAAACAAGTTGAAAAAATCTCTTCCTTTACTATATATTAAACCAGGACATAAGGGCAAAAAATTTCATTTTTACTAGCTGTCAAATTACTAATATACCTTTAATTATCCAATAATTACAAAAAAACTACTACAAGTTTAATTTAGGAAAATATTAGTTGGTGTTGAGAATCGAACTCAACACCTCTAAGTTAAAAATTAGACTCCCGAACACTTATGCTAGGTTTTAATTTTGAAAATAAAATAAAATTAATTATCAATATTCACAAGTGCCCTATATTCTATTAAAATCATGTTTGCTCTTATAATTAATTTGATAAGGCATCAATCACGTACCGCTTTAATGGGCGAACAACGATAATTACAAAAAAATCATTAGAAATTTAATTTAGAATAATATTTATTGGTGTTGGGAATCAAATTCAACACCTCGAAGTCAAAAGTGAGGCTATCAGCCACTTATGCTAGACATTGATTTTGGACAAAAATAAAATTCATTATTAACATTCGCAAGTACCCTACATTCTATTAAATTCCCGTTTACTCGTATAATTTATTTAATAAGACATAAAATTTATTTATACAAGTACCTTAAAATCATATTTGTACCGAATTTTTTTCAAATTTAACCATAATGGAGAACACATCCTCAAAAATAAGCAGATACACAAAATATTGTAAAATGTCTTATATCAATATCTTTTATAATACAGATATATTATTTACATTAAGTATGTAATAATACAAATATTATATTCTACTAAATAACAAATCGCATCATCTATCATATTCAACAAGGATATACAAGTTCTTTTTTATAAGAAAATAGAATAAATTAAGGTTGTTTGGGTTAAAAATATTTTATACCAGATTAAGCGATATCAATTGAGTTTTTGGTTATATATTAATTTTGAATTAAATAATTCGATAAATTCATATGCATAATCAAATTAATATATATAGTTAAGTTAAAATTTTGATAATATATATTAAAATAATTGGATCAAAACTTATAGTTGATTTAACGTATATTTGAATGAATAAGACAATACACACTTATACAATACAATTAAAATGTATAGTGTCCCTTGAACGAAATTTTGTATTATATTAATGGAACCTTGGTTAGGGATCAATTATTAGGTTAAATGCTCAATTTAATTTAAAATTATTCATTTACAAAATCATTTCAAACAGAAAAAATACTAGCGGTACAAAATTACACGTGTCATATTTTTATTGGCTAAATGTAAATGGACCCCATTCATTCACACTAATAGCACCAATTAAATTATTTCATACTGTCACATCACCCTGCCACGCCAATTTGTAAAAATTTTTTGCAACTTTTTTTAGCTATCACATTAATATTTTCAGGTATACGAGACAAATATATAAATGTTGAAGTCATTTTTAATTTCGAGTAAATAAATCAAATAATTTTACTATTAATTAAGACATATAATGTTAATATTGGTATAGTTAAAATGATACGTAATTATTGTAAAAGTTAATAAAACAAATTTGTAACAAAAACTAAAAAATTTGAACAGAGTCATTAATATAATTAGAATAAATTTAAATTTAAGTACAAAGAAAATCAATAAATGGCTACAAAGTTACTTTTTAACCCTTGTATATTTAAAAATTTCAAATGTGTCATGTAACTTACCAAATCGAAAATAATAAGAGTATTTAGGCACTTTATTAATACAAGTAAATAATTAACGTGTATCAAATTTTTAGCTTTTTCGGATTGAATTATGATGGGTTGTTAGGTCGAGTATGCATTCAATAATGAGTTTGGATGTTATAAATGATATCAGGGTTACACCCGACCGGAAGTGCAGAGGTAATGTCCGAGTTTCATATGTGTGTTTATGGACTCGACAAGTATGTCGACCCGATAAGACGGGGTATTATTTGTAACGTCCCAAGTCAATAAGAATAGAAGTATTCGGAGTTTTTATAGATACAAGTCAACAACTAATATGTACCAAATTGTTATATTTTTTCGGACTAAATTATGATGGATTATTGGGTCTGATTTATGCATTCGGATGTAGGTATTGATGTTCTATTTCATATCTTTTTATTTATTTATGCAAAATGAGATGAATTTGTTTTATTTAAGTATCGAACCACCGACCTCTTTTTTAGAATTTCATGTAAATTGACTTTAAAGTTTGTTTAAAAATCTTATTAGTTAAATCACAGTTTTCCTTTAACCCAATTAAAAAGTCTGTGGACACCTAATATATAGTTACATAATTATAAATTAATCAATCACACACTAAATTTATAAAATACTTATAGTAATTTTAGGATACATGATATCGCAGAAAGCGGGAATCGACGTTAATTGGTGCAAACACGGTTGAGGGATTAATCAGATGATTGGAGATTGATTGAAATAATTATCCGGATATTAATCAAAATCAATCATTAGTATATATAATAATTTTATTAAGTTTGTTATATTTATCACGTGGCATAACATATTTATAAGTAATATTTAGTTTTAAGTTATGTTTGCTCGTGGAGAGTGCTGATCTATATCTTATTTATAACATTATGCATATTTTAAAATTAATTTACATGTGCCGGTTAACACTCTATGAAGAACCCTGTTATATAGAGAAACGTGGAGAATTATTACTTAAAAATATAAAATATAAAATTTATTTCATTTTTCATCATATATGATTACAAATTTTAATTACCAAGTTGAAAAACCAAGTTACACAATTTTTATTTAAAAAATCTTTGAAATTTATGAAAAGGTTTAAAATAGTTCCATGGTAAAATCAAAGTGAGATCACGCTAATTTAAAATTGTTCCACTGTAAAATCAAATTTAAAATTATTTTTTTTAAATTTTAATTGTTATTTTTCTTATATTCAAATATAATTATTATTCTATATTAGCATCGAATTTTATATCTTTTAAAATAAAATTTTACAATTTGTGATGCGATTCTAAAATAAAATCAAGGGTTCTCTACGATTCTACATACTAGAGGGTTCTTTATTGATTAATGACCCACATAAAAGAACCTACACTTGATCTTTACACAATACAAATATGATTGTTTTCGTTGAGAAATGACCCACACATGTAATCATAGATTTTATTTATAAAATGAAAAAGTAAGAGAATCTTAAGATTTATCTTTACCTAATACTAATTAATTGCATCATATGTTCACCATATACGCCCCGATATTTACCCAATTTAATATCTAATAATTATACGTTAATTTATTAAAATCATTCAAGTGTACATAAGTTCATGTTCTTATCAAAATTAAAAATTGTCTAAAAAATTAAATTAAATTTGAAAAATTATAATTTACCGTGTTTTAATTAAAAAATTATTTTAATACATGCCTTGATTCGTTTGAGAAATTAATTTAGTTTATAAACAGATCCATGCCTTACACGGGTTTTTACGCTAGTTATTATGAGATTATAAGTTGTATTTTTTTTAATTGGATTAAGATAACGGTGCTTTGATCGTCGGGTAGCTTTCTCATTTCATAATTATCATTACTACTTATAACTAACTTAAATCCCGTGCGATGCACGGGTTCCCATTAATATTTAAATTTTTTATTTATCCCGTCATATTATAATTTTAAAATTATTTATATAAATATATAATAATAATAAATTTATAAAAAAATAGGAGGATAACATGTAGTCGTAGTTTAGTAGGATAAATATATTATATACAGTAGTTTAACAATTTAGTAGTTTCGTGGATATATAACACTATTTTTTTAATAATAAAATAAGTTGGGGTTGTAGTTTAGTAGGATAAGTAGACTATGTGAGTAGTAGTTTAATAATTTAGTAGTTTAGTGGATATATAACACTATTTATTTATTTTTTTAATAACCAAAATTAGGGAATAACCGTTGAACCAAATTATATCTCGTTCTGGTTATTATAATATAGTATAGATTTTCAAAAGGTCTGAAATAATTATTAATTTTCAAATAATATGAAATAATTATATTACAAATATGAAAAATAGAACATATTTAACGGGGCAGCAATTTGCAATCTTCTGTCGCTAATCTGATAAAATGATTTCCTTCAAAAAAATCTAATAAAATAAATTATCATGTTGTATTTGTTAGGAATATGTTGTGAACTTGATGATAAATCATACAAAACACATTAGTAGATTTAACTTAGTGAAATTTGTAGCACTCGACGGATGATTCAATATAGTCCCGACGGATGATTCAATATAGTCCCGACGAATGATGATTTGATATCCATCGAGTGAGTAGCTTATGTGATTATAAGTATTATATCACATTTCTGCAAACAACTTTGTGTAGATTCTGTAGTAGCATATGAGTCATGTTGACTACTAGTAGATATGTAGAATAAGTTGATTAATTGTAAATATAAGATGTCTTGTAATTCTGTATAAGTGAAATGGAGTCAAGTGTCAAATAGCTACCCGACGGATGATCAACAAAGCTACCCGATGGATGATCAACAAAACTACCCGACGGATGACAAGCATGTACCCGACGGATGATCAATTCAAATATCTGTTGACAGTGACAACACTGTCACATGCGTTGGGTGTTTGCAAAAGGAATGTGGCAGCCTGTTTAGCAGGAAATTGAGAACAAAGAAGCATTACCATTTCCATGCTATTATGAAGATATTCAAAGATGCTGGAATAGAGTAATGAAGTAGCATGTAGTTAGACTTGATAGGTTTTGTTTTATTATCTTGTCTCATTGCCATGTAAACTTGGTAATATATAAACCAAATGTAGCTAGTAGAACAAACCCAACTAAGAAAACACATTTAGAAGAGAAATAGAAAAAGTTGTAACTGTTAAGAATTTCTTTGTAGTTTGTTTGTTCACTTGTAAAGCAGCTGTGAGCCAATTTGAGCTTCACAGAGTTCTCAAATCGATATATATATATATATATATATATATATATAGGAATTAAGTAAATCAAAAACAAAGTAATAAAAATACAAGTCTTTAAAACTTTCTGATGGATTTGAATGTATCCACCATATATATATTGAGTTAGAACATTTTTTTATAAATTTCGAAAAAAAGCCAGAATTACATTCAACCCTGTTAGATATATTTGATAATGTCATGACTAATGTGATTTATGTTTAGTTTTCAGATCTTACTTAAACAGGACAAATCAGTACTTAACTGAAATCAACACTTTTACTGAATCATAACTTAAAGAAAACGTTTAGATAAGGAAGGCAGCTGATTTACAGGAAGAGAAGATCAAGACAAACGTAAGAAGAGATATGCATGAAGAAGGAATTCTATGAAGAATAAAATACTTGGAAGAAAAGATATCTGATTGATATATTTTAGGAAGCAGAATTATATTCCATATCAATTAGCGATTATCTTGTAACTGTGTAGTATATAAACACAGACATAGGGTTTACACTATAAGTGTTATCATTATCGAGAAGATTATTCATTATAATCCTAGCAGCTCTCGTGATATTTGTTCATCACTGAGAGAGGACAGTTCCATACTGTAACAGAGTTTATTGCTTTGAATAAAGTTTGTTTTCTGTTACTTGAGTTATTAAAGTTCGATTTGATTGTGCTATACACTGTATTCACCCCCCTCTACAATGTGTGTGACCTAATAAGTGGTATCAGAGCCTATCTGTTAACACACAAACAGGTTAAGATCCAAAAACAATCATGTCTGAAATAGAAACTCCAACTAAGCCCACCAAAACTGAAGAACCTCCAAAGACACAAATTCAAAACCGATATGAGACTATTAGAGTTCCCATATTGAGACCATCTGAATATCCCATATGGAAGGTGAGGATGACTATATTTCTGGAAGCTACAGATCCAGAATATCTTGATAGAATCAAGGAAGGGCCTCACAAACCAACCAAGCTCGCTGTTGCAGTTGCAGGTGAAGCAGCAAAGTCAGTACCAAAGGAGAAGAGTGACTACACTGCTGAAGATATCACATCAATTGCTAAGGATGCTAAGGTACGACACTTACTGCATAGTGCCATTGATAATGTAATGTCAAACAGGGTAATAAACTGCAAGACTGCAAAGGAGATATGGGATGCCTTGGAAACAAGATGTCAGGGAACTGATACGATTAAGAAGAACATGAAGACAATACTCACTCAAGAGTATGAACACTTTGACTCAAATGCTAATGAGTCATTGATTGATTTATATGATAGATTTATCAAACTCTTGAATGATTTGTCACTAGTTGATAAGGAGTATGATCTTGAAGATTCAAACCTTAAATTCCTGTTGGCTCTTCCTGAAAGCTGGGATTTGAAGGCAACAACAATAAGAGACAACTATAATCTTGATGAAACAACTCTTGATGAAATGTATGGGATGCTCAAGACTCATGAACTTGAGATGGAACAAAGAAGCAAGAGGAAATGAGGAAAGTCAAGGACAGTTGCTCTTAAGGCTGAAGAAGAATCCCCCAAGGCAGCTACCTCAAGGAAAGGCAAGGGTAAAGCTCCCTTCACAAAGTCTGATACTGAGTCATCAAGTTCTGATAATGATGATGACTCAGAATCTGAAAGCTTGCCGAGACGGATGCTGATGAAGAGATGATGAAGCTGTGTGCTCTTATGGTGAAAGGAATCACAAAGATTTCATACAAAAAGTTCAGGAAGGGAAAGAAGTTTTCCAGGAAAGGTGCAAGTTCTGATAAGAAGAATTTCAGAAAATCTGAGGGCAAAGGAGGAAAGTCTGATAGAGGAGATTATACAAATGTCAAATGCTACAACTGTGGTGAGAAATGCCACATATCTCCTGATTGCAAGAAAGTGAAGAGTGACAAAGGCAAGGCTCTTGTCACAAAGAATAAAAGCTGGACAGACACCTCAGATTCTGAAAGTGAGGAGATTATGCCTTGATGGCAAATGCTGATATGGCAAGTGCTGAAAGCAGTTCTGAAGCTGCTGAGTTAAAGGTACCTCAAACTACTTATGCCTTTCATACTGATGATATTAATGAGTTGAGAAGATATCTTAAAACCATGTTCATTAGCTATAGAGATCAAACTTTAACATGTGAAAGATTAACTTCTGAGAATCTTGCTTGCAAAAAGAGGAATGAATATTTAGAAAAAGAGTTAGTCATGTTCCATCAAACTCAGAAAGATAGAGATGATGCTTTCTATGTTAGGGATGAAGTGCTTAAAATGAATGAATCTCTAAAAGCTGAGTTAGAAAAGGAAAGAGAGATTATCAGGACTTGGACTAACTCTGGCAGAACAACTCAGAATTTGTTAAGTAGTGAAAACTGGAAAGAGGGCTTAGGTTATGGAGATGATAAGAATGATAAAGGAACTGTAGAGATTAAACCTATAGTTGTTAATCAAAAATCTAAGTTAAATCCTGTTAAGTTTGTAGCTGTAAAGTCTGATAATGAGAAATCATAAGTTAAACAGGGATTAACTTCTGACAAACTAAAACAGGAAAAGACAACTGAAGTAAACGTAGGCTTAATGACAAAGAAGCAGCTTAAGCATAAGCTGAAAGATGTTAAGAATGCAAACAAGGTAAAATCACCTAGGAAAAATAGGAATAGAAAGGAAGGTGTGAATAAAAGTAATGATTATAAGCCTGTTCCTGATACTCCTAGAAAAACATGTCATAACTGTGGAAGTTCTAACCATCTGGCTTCTTTTTGCAGGAAGAATAAGAACATAAACTCCTTACCTTCAAAGTCGGGAGTTAAGAGTCAGTCTGTTAGATATAAGCCACAAAATCCTTATTTTCATTGTGGTAGTTTATGGCATTCCATTTATACTTGTAAGGAATATCATAGTCTGTACTATGATTATTATCAAATAAAACCTTCTTTAAAGAAAGTTAACATTGTTCCTTCTAGTGTAAGTTCTGATTCAAAGTCTGATAGTGTAAATTCTGATAAGAAAAATGTTAACATAAACTCTGATGCTAAATCCGCTGCAAATGTTAACAAACTTAATAAGGCCAAAGGATCCAAGCAAGTCTGGGTCCTTAAAACTAATCATTAGTGGTCTTTGTGATTGCAGGGCAACAAGAAAAACATCCTAGTTCTGGACAGTGGATGTTCAGGACATATGACTGGAAATAAAGCCCTGCTATCAGACTTTATGGAGAAGGCTGGCCCAAGTGTTTCTTATGGAGATGGCAACATTGAAAAAACTTTGGGATATGGCAATATCAATCTTGGGAATGTCATCATTAAAGAAGTAGCTCTGGTCTCAGGACTTAAACACAATCTGCTGAGTGTTAATCAAATCTGTGACAGAGGTTATCATGTGGATTTCTTTGAAGACCACTGTGAAGTTATTAGTAAATCTACAGGCAAAGCTGTTCTGAAAGGATACAGGCATGGTAACATCTATGAAGCCAAGCTTTCAACAAGTACTGATGGTTCTACAATCTGTCTGATGAGTAGAGCATCAATTGAAGAAAGCTAGAATTGGCACAAGAAACTCTCTCATTTAAATTTCAACAATATAAATGAACTAGTCAAGAAAGATCTTGTGAGAGGATTGCCAAAGTTAGTATTTGCTCCTGATGGCCTTTGTGATTCTTGTCAGAAGGCTAAACAAAGGAAATCCTCATTCAAGAGCAAGACTGAATCATCAATTCTTGAGCCTTATCACCTACTGCATGTTGATCTATTTGGTCCAGTAAATGTCATGTCTATTGCAAAGAAGAAATATGATATGGTCATAGTGGATGAGTTCACCAGATACATATGGGTGTATATCTTGCACACAAAAAGTGAAACTGCATCTATCTTGATTGATCATGTCAGGCAACTGGATAAATTGGTCAAAGATTCTGTGAAGATAATAAGAAGTGATAATGGTACCGAGTTCAAGAATTTGATAATGGAAGAGTTCTGCAAAAACCATGAAATCAAGCAGGAATTTTCTGCTCCTGGAACTCCACAGCAAAATGGAGTTGTTGAAAGAAAGAATAGAACTCTCATTGAAGATGCACGTACAATGCTTGATGAAGCAAAACTTCCAACCTATTTCTGGGCTGAAGCTGTGCAGACTGCTTATTTTACTCAAAATGCAACACTAATTAACAAGCATGGAAAGACACCATATGAGATGGTGAAGAAAAAGAAACCAAATCTGAAGTATTTTCACGTATTTGGATGCAAGTGTTTTGTTCTTAAGACTCACCCTGAATAGATATCCAAATTTGATCTAAAAGCTGATGAAGGAATCTTTGTTGGATATCCACTTTCCACAAAAGCCTTCAGAGTTTATAACTTGAGAACAAGAGTGGTCATGGAATCTATCAATGTCTCTTTTGATGATAAGAAGATTACCGGACTTGAAGATTTCAATGATCATGATCAGCTGAGATTTGAAAATGAAGACTTAAATTCTGATACTGAAAATCCTGACATTCTAAATCCTGATACTGCAAACTCTGATGGATTAAACTCTTATGTTATTGAAACTGTGGTGACTACGCCAAAGGAAGATGCACCTATGCAGGGGGAGCATACTCAAGATACAACCACATCTCAAGAAGCATCAGAACATACAACTGGCTCTTCAAGTTTTGATTCGTCAAGTTCTGATAAGCCAAGTTCTGATAGTTCTGAAAACTTAAATTCTGAAGGATCCAACTCAGAGAGCATAGTTTCAGGGGGAGCATCAGAAAATGTTGATGAAGATAACATGGATCCTGGGGGAGCCTCCAGTTCTAGAGAAAACCTTCCATCTGCAAGGAAGTGGACTAAATCACATACACCTGACTTAATTATTGGAAATCCTGATGCAGGTGTCAGAACTAGAACAGCTACTTCGAGTGAATGTCTTTACAATTCCTTTCTTTAACAGACTGAACCAAAGAAAGTAGAAGAAGCTCTTTAAGATGCTGATTGGGCGCAAGCAATGCAGGAAGAGTTAAATGAATTTGAAAGAAACAAAGTCTGGACCCTAGTGCCAAGACCAAAGAACAGATCTGTTGTTGGTACAAAGTGGGTATTAAGAAACAAAACTGACAGTGATGGCATAATTACAAGGAATAAGGCAACGTTGGTTGCAAAAGGATATTCTCAGCAGGAGGGAATTGATTATGATGAAACATTTGAACCAGTTGCTAGATTAGAAGCCATACGGATATTTTTGGCTTATGCTGCTCACAAAAAGTTTACAGTATTTCAAATGGATGTGAAAAGTGCTTTTCTCAATGGAGAATTGGAGGAGGAAGTATATGTTGAACAACCTCCAGGCTTTGTAGATCCCAAATATCCTAATCATGTCTACAGGCTTGATAAAGCACTTTATGGCCTTAAGCAAGCTCCAAGAGCATGGTATGAGACATTAGCTCGGTTTCTTCTGGAAAGTGGATTTAACAGAGGAACTATAGACAAAACACTGTTCTACCTCAACCATGGAAATGACTTACTTCTAGTTCAGATATATGTTGATGATATCATCTTTGGTTCTACAAATGACAGACTTTGCAAGAAGTTTGCCAAACTGATGCAGTCAAGATATCAAATGAGTATGATGGGGGAACTTAGCTATTTCTGGGCCTTCAAGTCAAGCAGAATGAAGAAGGCACTTTTATTTGTCAAACCAAGTACACCAGAAATTTGTTGAAGAAATTTGGAATACAAGATTGTTCAAGTGCATCCACTCCCATGGCCACTGTAACAAAACTGGATAAGGACACTGGTAAATCAGTAGATATTACTGATTATAGAGGTATGATTGGCTCTCTACTCTATCTAACTGCTAGTAGACCTAATATCATGTATGATACTTGTCTTTGTGCAAGATTTCAAGCAGATCTAAGAGAACCTCACTTAACAGCTGTGAAAAGAATTTTCAAGTATCTTAAAGGAACAGCTGATCTGGGATTGTGGTATCCCAGAGAATCAGATTTTAAACTAATAGGTTACTCAGATGCAGATTTTGCAGGTTGCAAAATTGACAGGAAAAACACAAGTGGAAGCTGCCAATTTCTTGGAGGCAGATTGGTTTCTTGGTTTAGTAAGAAACTAAAGTCAATTTCCACATCAACTGCAGAAGCAGAATACATTGCTGCAGAAAGCTGTTGTGCACAGATTCTTTGGATGAAGAATCAGTTACTGGATTATAGGTTAACATATTTTAAAATCCCTATTTACTGTGATAATCAAAGTGCTATTGCTATGAAAGGTAATCCAGTTCAACACTCAATGATAAAGCACATCAGCATTAGGTACCACCTCATAAGGGAACATGTGGATGAAGGTACAGTGGAATTGCACTTTGTTCCAACAGATCAACAACTAGCAGATATTTTCACAAAACCACTGTGTGAAGGTACTTTTACAAGATTGGTAAATGAACTTGGAATGGTTTTAGGTTCTTTCTCTAAATCTGCTTAGCTTTTGTTCTGATGCATCAGACTTTATGATCAGTATTTACAGAAATTACTCTCTTTGTATTCTGTGCTTAATTGCAAATTGCTTAAGTACTGATTGTTGTTTGATGTGAATTTCTAAACTCTAATAGTGAACTGACTGTTTATCGTGACTATTTAATCCTATGAGGATAACTGTGCTAGATGCTGACCTAGTCATCTTTAACATACTAGAGATCCCATGTTAGAAGTAATTATTTATGTGGAAATCTACCAACACAAGCAAATTCTGATATTGAGCTTAGTCACGTTTACTTTGTCTATCTTATTACTAAGTCAAAAACTAGAATAATGCTTCTCATCTATTAAGTTCTGATGTTAGTAAATCTGATGGATGTACTAAGTGCTGATAAACCTCACTCATCAAAAGAAAAAGTAAAAGAAAAGGGAATAAAAATCAGGTACTCCTTTGAGATCTAGAGTAAAAATATGGAAGGGACGACCCAAGTGCATTGCTGGTAGTAAGTAATATGCATCAGAAAAGCAAATAATTATTTTTCTTGGTGACTTTTCACACTCTATGATTACTGGAGAAATACTCTGATAATAGCATAAATTCTGGTAAGCAGTCGTGACTCACTTACACTGAGAAGCCACTGTAAAATGGAATTTCAAAAGATGCATAAAATAAGCACAAAATAGTTGAGGTGGACTCATGCACGAACTCATTCAAAAGTAGGCTTCAGAATAATGACAGATTTTAAGTAAAGTTCTTAGTTATGCCTTATTTCTAAGATGTACTGAAGTGAATCAGACTTTACTCTTTGTCTACTATTTTGCTTAATGCACACACTGACACTCCATATGGATGATGAAAATTACTGTGGCGTTCAATGTTGTTTTAGATGAACAGTTTATGTGTCAGATTGCATAAATTCCGAGGACAAGTTCTGATGGAAGTTCTGATAAATAAGTTCTGAAGAACCGAAATCAGAATTTGTGTGAAGAATCACAGAGATAGGCATTCATTTTTTGAGTTAAGAAATCATGTTCTGATGACTGTTAAGTTCTGATATAAGTCTAAGTGCTGATATTAAATTCTGATCCTCTATTTGACTTATTTGTGGTTAAAATCTGGAACAATCTTATTTTAAATCAGAATATGTACGGGTGAGATATTAACAGTTAATACAATTAGGGTTAGTGGAACACGTACATGCACAGTAATATTTACTTATTTCTTGTGTGCATTAAACCATGTTTTACACTTCCAATGACTGTTTTTCTTCTTCCCAGTCTAGGGAGATGAGGTAGAATTATTTTTACCTGTCCGCATTAAATTTCCTTACGTCTCTTGGCATTCTATTGCCTATATAAACCAACACCTCATATCAGCCTATACATCATTCCTTTTCTCACATACTCACTCTCTTTTCCTTCATACCAACACAATCATGGTCAACTACAATATGTTTTTGAACTATGAGACCTTCAACATGGAGTTGAGCTGTGAGGAATGGCAGCAGGAATAGCATGTAACCATCATTCCTGATGAGATTTGGGACTCGGTTCCCCATGAGGTTCTCACACACCTCCTGTTCTTTTACATGGACTACCATCGCCATCTGGAGCGATTGGAAGAAGAAAGGCTGGAAGCTCTCTGCCACAAGAGCGAATCATTAGACTCGCTATTCTTTTTGTAGAGAGTCGGAAGAAGAAATAATTTGTTTTCTTCTTCCTGTTTTTCTTCATCGTCAGCTTTGTCCGGCTTCTTAGCCAAGGACAAAAGCTGTTGATGTTAGGCTTAGTAGCTTAGGACAGTCTTGTAATGTTCTGATGTAATTTTCAATTTCATGAATGTATTCACTTAATATATTAATGGAATTTTATATTTTTACAAGATTCTGTCTCTAAGATGTTTGCAATTTTACTGTATTGTTAAATCCTGATATATCCATATTCTGATGACCATTTTAATTATTGATTTAAATTAAGTTCTGATTTTTAAATATCAGTACTTGTTTCCTTGATTTTTTTTTGGTCATTCTCACACTTGAAATTTTTTACAGAATATTGGTTTTGCAGTGAAAATGATTAAATAAGTGGGAACAGTTTAAATTTTGAATTAAAACTGACTTACCTTAATTAATGGGATTACTTGGTAAGTGGAACGGTTTTTTTCCTTGAAAAACTGCATGTGATAAGTAATGATTACTGTTTTTTCGTGCCCATTAACTATTCATTATTGCTGCATGTCTGACAGGTGTCCAACGGTTATTATTTTTTAACCAAGTATAAGTAAGAGAGATAGAAGATTATACAATCTTTTATTTACTTTTACACTTTATCTCTCTTTCTTTGCTTTTACTCTCTCTCATCTCCTGACATTGGTTTTTCATACAGATATTTTATCAAACACCTTACATGCAATCTTAATTTTCAATTTTTCTCATGGCACCTAAGAATTTGATCATCGATGGAGCTAAGTTCGTTCCCAACAACTATGCTGCAATCCTAAATCATGATGAAGCTCCGTCTGAATTGCATTTTGTACAAGATCTTCTTGTACACAGTGAAATTGGGTATGTATTGACCCAACCTTTAATCTTTTCAAGCCAACAAGTTCTGACGTTTTGGCGGACTGGACATTTTTGAAAGGCATATGTCATAGCCTACTCGTTTATTCGAGTATTTAACTCAACTCAAATAAGAATGTAATAAGTAAATAGTGGATCAATCATCAGAGAGATCTCACAAAGTAACATCTGTCAAAGAATAAAGAAACATTGTTCATCTGCAGACTTGAAGATTCACTGGAAGAAGTTCAAGAATTTGATCATGCCTCAGTGATATAAATCAAGATCGTGGATTTAATCAAGTGACAGAGATCTCGTCAAGGTATCATTTATTACAAGGATTCAATCAGAACAACAAAGTCAAGACATGAAGAAACGTCACGAAAGTTAGTCACTCATGAACCAGACAGTACATCGAGTGTCAGCATTGAAGTGACGGAATTGATTCATAAGTCTCAGTGACTTTCAGAAGATTGACAGAAGAATGGTTGCTGCTCAGGGTTAGTATTTATTCTCCATTAATTAATTAAGTCATATAATTTAATTAAGAAAATAAATTATATCTGCAAGGATTAATTTATTAATTAATTGAATTAAATTGATTAATTAATTTAGAATTAATATTAAGGAATTACAGAATTTTAATTGGTTTAAAATCTATTTAAATTGAAACAAGGCAAACTGATTGTATTAGTATGACAATCGGTATGACAATCAATAGTCATACCGAAAGTCATGCTAATTCATTAATTGTCTTGTTAGAATTTTTATTAGATTAAAAAATCTGTTATTAATCTTTGCAAGACAATCTGAATTGTACTTATGTAACAATCGGTATGACAATCAATTGTCATACCGAAAGTCATGCTGGTTCAAAGGATTGTCATTGCAGTTCATTTGCATTCGGCTGTTTACTTAAAAAGAAACAAAAGAAGCAGAAGACAAGATCATCCAAAAACTCAGCAAAAACAGAACATACAGAAGAACAAAAGAGAAAAAGAAGCAGAAAAATATTACATCTATTCTGCAACTTCAAGATCAATTTCTAGATTGTAAAGTTATATCCAATCAACTAGAAATACTTATCTTGTTCTTGTGTATCAATCTAGCGGATTAAAATCCCTAGAACTTAATCTCAAATCGCTTTTAGCATTTGATCTTTTAATTACAAAAATAGAAAAAGTTCATGTCGAATTTATTCTAAATTTGTAATAATTGATTTGAGATTAATCCCTTGTAACCGATACCGTAGTTGTAACACCTTTCAAGTTTAATAAAAGTTTTATTTAACTTGAATTTTGTTTCACAATTTTATTCCGCATTTTATTCGACTAAACGGTATTGTTTGCATTCAACCCCCCCTTCTACAAACAAATTGGGACCTAACAATTGGTATCAGAGCCTTCTGATTAACGTACAAATCTAGATCCTAGACTTTTGTGTTTCTTTCACTTCTTGAATTTTTTATTCACTCAAAAAATTCATAATGACTACACAAAAAGTTGGAACCGTTAAAATTCCACTTTTCGATAAAGAAAATTATGTTATGTGGAAGAAGAAGATGCTACTGTTTTTACAGGTTGCTAATCCCAAATATTTGCAAGTGTTGAAGAAGGGTCCAAAAATACCTATGGTTATTGAACCAGAGGTAATAGAAAATGATGTGGTGATCACCAAAGCGAGAACTTATGTGAAGGATCCTGAGGACTTCTCTCCTGCTGAAATAGAAGAAGCTTCCCTGGATGCTAGCCTTCAATTAATCTTAGTAGATTCCCTTAATCCCCTAATGAATAGACATGTGATGAATTGTAAAGATTCCAAACATATCTGGGAAACTATTGAGATTATTAATGAAGGCACAGAGGAAGTTAGGGAGAACAAACTAGAAATCCTAACCTCTGAGTATGAATACTTTAAATCCAATCCAGGAGAAGGAATCACTGAAGTGTTTGAGAGGTACAATGCATTGATCAACAACCTGAACATTAATGGTAAATACTATTCCATCAGGGAGGTCAACAAAAAGTTCCTTTTGACACTGCCAACTCATCTCGAACATAGAATCACTGCCATAAGAGAAGCAAGAGATCTGAGTGAGATTTCTTTGGAAAGGCTCTATGGTATGTTAAAGACTTATGAGTTGGAGCAGATTCAGCAGAAGGAAGTTTACGGGAAAGGAAGAGTGGTCAGCACGTCTACTGCTCTAGTAGCTGATGAACAGCAACAACAACCACTATATCAACAACAATCTCAACAGTCAGATAGAATGGTACAGTCTTCCAAGGTTGAAGATAATGTGATAGTAGCAGAATTTGATTCTCCTACTACAAATCAATCAGGAGATGATTATTATTCCTTGGAAGAACTGGAGCAATTGGAGGATGAGTCAATGGCCTTGATTGTCAAGAGATTCTCAAATGTCAGATTCAAAAGGAATCCCAAGTTCAAGTACAAGTCCAACTACAACAGATTCCAGAAAGGTGGATCTTCATCCTCTAACACCAGCAGTGGTGGGTATAAAACAGGGATGGTTGATCGAAGCACCATTCGATGCTTCAACTGTAATGAGTTGGGACACTTTGCCACAGAATGCAGGAAGCCAAAACAAGCAAGGAAGAACTCTTACGATTCTAATCAGAAGAGTAAATCTGAAAGGGCGTACCTGGCAAAGGGAAGAAGCTGGGATGATACTGACAGTGAAGATGAAGAAGTTGGGAATCTTGCTCTCATGGCTAGTGATGCAAGCACCTCATCGTCAAGAAAAGAGGTAAAACTTTTTGATGCTGAAATGGTTTATCATCTAAGAGGTAACTTAGATTGTGCTTGTCTTGATAATGAATTGTTAAATCAACAAATCAAAGACCTTGAGAAAGAGGTCAATGAATTAAGACTTGTGCACATTAATCAAGATAAACTTAAAGATCAAGTATCTTTTCTAGAGAATAGAGTTGACTGTTATAGACAACTCGAAACTATTCTCAAAGACAAGATCACCGGTCTTGAGGCTAAGGTTAAAGCTTACTTTAATTCTTGTTCGAAGTCCAAAGAGTTTTACAATAAGCAAGCTGTTAATCAAACACACGGAATAGGTTATGATTACAATGCTGCTATTGGAAAATTAGGCATAAACTCCCCTCCTCATGTATGTGCTAAAGGCAGGGAAGTACCACATGTGCTTAAGGGTGTTGATGAACCCCTCTATAAGGAATCAATTGCTGAACCATTTGATGAGACCTCTTTTATTATTCAAGAAGAAATCCATGCTGAAGATAATGCTAATGGGAAAGCTGTCTCCAAGACAAGTGTGTCAAAAGTTCCAGTCAAGGTTGTGAAAGCAACTGAGACTAACTCAGACACACATGAGTTGGATAACACAAATGCCATGTCTACCATGCATAAGTTGCCTATTGTTAATCCTTCTCATAAAGCATGTGGTGTTCCTGATTGTATGTCTTGTGCTTTTAATCTGTTGTTTGCTTATTTTAATGGTAAGCATGTTTCTAATGATAAGACTACTCCTCGTCAGCATGTGAATAATAGAAAGCATGATAGGTCTAAGACTGCTAGTCCTCCTAAAGCTAGAAAGGAGACATTTGTGCCTAAGCCTAAACATAAATTTGATAAGGCTGTTTTAAAGGTCAAATGTTCAGTCATTGAGAATGTTGAGAATAGTGAAATTAAGAATGTTGTTTTGCCTGATAAAGGCCAATTTTACAAGTATGCCGGACCCAGCCAAGCTTGGGTTCCGAAGAAGTTCTAATCCATTTGTATTGCAGGGCATTAAACAGGTACAACCGGTAGTGTGGATTCTTGACAGCGGATCGTCAAGACATATGACCGGAGATAGAGCCCTGCTATCAAATGTGGTTGAGAAAGCTGGCCTAGTGGTTACCTTTGGAGATAACAGCAAAGGTTTAACGGAGGGATATGGCTGTTTGCAAGCTGGAAATGTTATCATTGAAAATGTATATCTTGTGCAAGGACTTGAACACAATCTGCTTAGCATTAGTCAGTTATGTGACAACGGCTACAATGTTTTATTCGACAAGCTGAAGTGTCAGATTCTGCACAAGAAAAGTGAAAAACCCTCCTTAATGGGAATCCGGAAAGGAAATCTGTTCGTAGCTGACATGAACTCTGGAAGCAATCTTGAAGTCAATTGTTTCTATGCAAAGGCATCGTCAGATGAGAGTTGGCTATGGCACAAGAGACTTTCCCATCTCAATTTCAAAACAATGAATTCTCTTGTCAAAAGAGAATTGGTAAGAGGTCTGCCTCAGCTGGAATTCTCTCCAGAAGGACTATGTGAGGCTTGCCAGAAAGGAAAGTCAAAGAAAGCAAGTCACAAAGGCACTGACACATCTTCCATAACTGGTGTTCTGCAATTATTGCACATGGATTTATTTGGTCCAGTTAATATCCTTTCTATGTCAAAGAAGTGTTACTGTCTTGTGATAGTTGATGACTATTCCAAGTATACGTGGGTTTTATTTCTTCACTCTAAGGATGAAACACCACAAGTTGTGATTGATCATATCAAGATGATTGAGTTAGATTCTAACGTCCCTGTTAGAGCAATAAGGTCAGATAATGGAACAGAATTCAAGAATGCACTTCTCAATGGATTCTGTACAGACAAAGGGATTACCAGACAATTTTCAGCTCCTAGAACCCCTCAGCAAAATGGAGTGGTAGAAAGGAAGAATCGTACATTGATTGAAGCTGCAAGAACGATGTTAAATGAATCAGGTCTTCCAATGTACTTTTGGGCTGAAGCTGTCAATACTGCATGTTATACTCAAAATCGAACTCTAATCAACAAAGACTTCATGAAAACTCCTTATGAGATTTTGAATGAACAGAAACCTTCTATCAAATACTTTCATGTATTTGGTGCCAGATGCTTCGTGCTCAAGGATGGAGATGATCGTCGTGGTAAGTTCGAGGCAAAGGCATATGAGGGTATTTTTGTTGGATATGGAAGAAGATCATATAGAGTGTATATCATTGATCAACACAAAGTAACTGAAAGTGTCAATGTTACATTTGATGACACTAAACTCCCGAGTATCCAAACTGAAGATCCTTCTGAGAAACTGAAGTTTGATGATACGTCAGATTCAGAGTCAGAACATGGTCAAGAACCTGAGGTTGTTGCTGGTGAAGAACCTGTTAATCCTGATGATACTCAAGGTAATAGTGATGGAAACTCTGGCAACAATGGAGATACCACTGCTACTGACGGAGAATCTTCAAGTCAACATGGCAACAACTCAGGGGGAGATGCTGAAGGATCATCTAGTAGGACACAACATCACAATGAATTTCAAGGCGAATCATCAAGATCAAATCTTCCAAGACAGACTGTCTGGAATAAAGCTCACCCTTTTGAGTTGATTATTGGTGATCCAGATGTTGGAGTCAGAACTAGACGTGCTACTCAAAATGAGTGTCTGTTCTCAGGATTTCTTTCTGAGATGGAACCTAAGAAAATTGAAGAAGCACTGACTGATCCAGATTGGGTGATTGCTATGCAAGATGAACTCAATCAGTTTGAAAGTCAACAAGTCTGGAAACTGGTACCTAGGCCAGTACACAAGAAAGCTGTTGGTACTAGGTGGGTATTCAGGAATAAACTAGATGAAGATGGTGTGGTTACAAGAAACAAGGCAAGACTGGTAGCTAAAGGGTATTCTCAAGCTGAAGGTATTGATTATGATGAAACCTATGCTCCAGTGGCTAGACTTGAGGCCATCAGGATATTTCTGGCATTCGCAGCATTTTCAAACTTTAAAGTTTATCAAATGGATGTCAAGAGCGCCTTTCTGAATGGAAAGCTGGATGAAGAGGTATATGTAGAGCAACCTCCTGGTTTTGAAGATCCAGATCATATGGATTTTGTCTTCTTTCTTTTCAAGGCTATCTATGGGCTAAAACAGTCTCCAAGAAAATGGTATGACACTCTCTCTGAATTTCTTATTGAAAATAGCTTTATTAGAGGTGTCATAGACAAAACTCTCTTTTCTAAAAAACATAAGAATGATACTATATTAGTCCAAGTCTATGTGGATGATATAATATTTGGGTCTACTAATGATAATCTCTGTAAGAGATTTGCTAAGTTAATGCACAGCAAGTTTGAAATGAGCATGATGGGAGAGCTAAAGTTCTTTCTTGGATTACAAGTAAATCAAAGGTTAGATGGAACATTTATTTGTCAATCCAAGTATCTCAAGGAACTCCTCAAAAAGTACAATCTAGAGGATTCTGCATCAACAAGGACTCCATCAACTACAGCTGTCAAGCTTGGACCATGTGAAAACTCCATTAAGGTAGATGTCACAAGCTACAGAGGTATGATTGGCTCGTTACTCTATCTTACTGCAAGTAGACCAGATATTATGTATGCTACATGTTTATGTGCAAGGTTCCAAGCGGATCCTAGAGATATTCATCTCGTTGCTGTTAAACGAATCTTAAGATATCTTAAGGGAACACCAAATCTAGGTATTTGGTACCCTAAAGAATCTGGTTTTAACCTTGTCGGATATACAGATTCAGATTATGCAGGAAGTGTTGTTGATAGGAAAAGCACCTCAGGAAGTTGTCAATTCCTAGGAAGCAGGCTAGTCTCATGGTACAGCAAGAAACAGCAAACAGTTTCCAACTCAACGGCCGAGGCTGAATATATTGCTGCTGGAAGCTGCTGTGCTCAGATCTTGTGGATTAGGAACCAACTACGAGACTATGGCTCTGTATTGAACAAGATTCCTATTTTATGTGACAACACAAGTGCAATAGCCATCACCAACAACCCTGTGCAGCACTCGAGGACAAAGCACATTGACATCAGGTATCATTTTATTAGAGAGCACGTCATGAATGGTACTGTTGAACTATTTTTTGTTCCAACAGAAGAACAAATAGCAAATATTTTCACTAAACCACTTGACGAATCCACATTTACCGGATTAGTTGGTAAATTGGGCATGTTGAATAGTTTTAGTGATTAATTTAGTTAATATCTGGAATCTGTTCTTGAATGAATTTACAAATGAATTTTTCATAAATGAAAAATTCATCTGCAAATTTATTTTATCATTTTATCATATTTCTTGCTTATTTCTATGTAATATATATTATCTTATCTATTTTTATTTTCCCTATTTGTTAATTTAAAATATCTCAGAATATTTTATTTCCTCTAAAAATATTTTTCTATGAATTTTATTTGCTAAAATTCAATAGAAATCTATTTTTGAAATAAAAATAATAAATTCTGATATATTATCTTTGTTTCTGTAAAAATTTTAAGTGTTTATTTCAGTTTTACTATCTTGTAATATAGTTTCAGTATTCAAATAGAAGTCTGTTCCATTTATTTTATTTTATTTTGTTTTCTACTGCAATGACAATCGGCAAGACAATTGAATTGTCTTGCTGAAAATCATTTCAGTACTTATATATATATATACTTATTTTCATATTAATTCTGTGTTTATTGCTGGTATGACAATCGGCAAGACAATTGAAATTGTCAATTGTCTTGCTGAAAGTCATTTCAGTGTAAATTATGTTAATTATGTTCTTCAGTATAGTTTTATACTGGCAAGACAATCGGTATGACTATTGGATTGTCTTGCCAGTTATAAACCATATAGATAATTATTTTCATTTTATTATTATACTGGTATGACAATCGGTATGACTATCAGATTGTCATACCAGTTATAATTTTAATATTTATTCTGTTATTTCTTTTCCTTCTTTTTGCCTGGTATGACAATCGGTATGACAATCCCGGATTGTCATACCAGCTGTTATATAAAGGATTTTGCTGTTTTGTTTTAAACCATTTCAACATAACAGTTCATTTCAAAAAATTTGAACAGTTTTTCTCCCTAATTTTTCTCTCTTCTCTCTCTTCGAACCAAACCAACAATCTGTCTTCTTCCTTGCTCGAGTTTTTACTCAGCACACAAAATCATCACTTTGTGATATATACATACAAGTATATATATAAAGAGATGCTGTTGAATTTTTCTTAAATAAAAATTATTATAAAAAACGCAAAATCAAATAAAAATCAGTTTGCCCCTTCAAATTCCAGTTGTGTTATTGAATTTGAACCTTTTATTTTAATTTTAATTTCTGATTTGTGTCTTTTGGTTTGTCAAAACTGTGTTTGTGAGTTAAGAATTTTAACGAGATACATTTCTGTCTAAATTTTTCGATTATAATTAATTTAATTCGAATTATTAAATTAATTTAATTAATTCGAATTTTCTTAATATTATTCTTAAAATTCTGAAAAGCTTGTGTCTTATTATTATTTTATAAAATGGCTCTCAATTTCCAAATTGTCGCGCATAATCAGGTTGGTTATTTTAATCCGGAAAAATGTGATGTTGAAAAATTTAAGCCATGGATTAGATTTTTAAATGACCATTCGATTGTTAGCTCTGCTATTAAATCAAATGTGATTTTAAACAACGATCTACTTAGACTGATTTGCACAACTTCTACTGTGGCCGATGATTCAAAATCTTTTTCATTCACCATCGCAAACACACAGTATGTAGTTGATGAAACAGTCGTCAATCGTGCGTTAAATTTTCCACTAGACAATTTCTGTAATTTATCCTCTGAAAATGATATCACAAATTTTTTCAATGCTATTCACTATCAGGGGGTGATCAATTTAACCAAACTTTCTAAATCAAATTTGGTGTCTGAATGGGATATATTCTTCGATACACTTTCCAAAGTGTTTGCCAACTGCACAAAATCTAATTTTCATAACATTACTTCCACCCTGCAGTATATTGGTCTTGCGGTTGTTTTCAATCAAAGGATCAATTTTGGCAAACTACTTTTTCCCATTCTCTTGAGACGTCTAACTTCTGCTTTACGTGATCATTCTACAAATCGTAGGGTATCATGTTACTATGCTCGTTTTCTTATGCTTATAGCAGATCATCTACTCACCCCTGAACACAAAGCACTTTTTGCTAACTCTGCTGTAACCGAACCCCCACCAGTTAGCAAAAAGATTTACACTCGCCAAGACACAACCTTCAAATTTATGCAAGTTCCAGTACTTGTATCTGCTTTCATGGCCAATTATATTCCCTTACCTATTTTTAATCTTCCCGGCCATGAACAGCAACCTCAACCTCCAGTGGTTCAAGCCACCCAGGCTCTTCCATTACAGGTAGTAACTCCTCACTCTCACTCTCTTCCTACTTCTGTTGTAAGACCATCAGTGGTTGATAGGGCTGACCATGAAGTTGTAGAACCACAGCTTCAATCCCAGGTCATAGAGCCAAACACAGAGTCTCATTCTATCTCAACCTCTCCCCCACTGTCTAAAATGTTACCCAGGAGATTACTAGGAAGTAGTACATTGTCAAATATGAGTGAACCCTCAGCTCTGCCTCCTCCTAAGAAAAGAAAAACCTATTCTGAGGCATCTGAAAGCCCATCCTTGTCCTCCCAACAGGACATGGACTTTGAAATGGCCAATGAACAGTTACTAGAGGCATTCTCTCAACAGGATGCATCTATTGAAATTCGCCATAGGGCCATGGCATCTTGTACTGAGTCAAGCACAATTCCATTACTCACAATGGAACCATACACTTCCCCATATCATACTCAGGACACACAGCGAGGAGTGCACGTAGAGTCGGTTACAGTGCCTGCCATAGTTACGGCAGAAGAGCAGTCACATGCTTCAGAGGGAAAATCTGACTCTCCGCCATCTTTAATAGAGTCATTTTCTCCCCTCCCAGATCCAACACCTCTGGCTCCCTTATGGGATTCTCCACTCGCAGATTTATCTGGAGAAAGTGGAGGGCAACTCGGTCAATCTATCCCTGAAGCAATTCAGACATCTATTCCAAAAGATTTGATAGTATTGACTGAGGATCGGGACTCGCGAATTCCCATTGCACCACCACTGACCTCTCTTGAAGAGGCTAGGGTGATTTTTAATGCAGGTACACAAGAACAGCAACTGGAAGACTCCTCACGAGCAATCATATTGAGAGAAACACATGCACGTGAGATGAGTGAACCAAACACGAGTGAACTTCAGGTGAGAGCACACACAGACACTGATACTGTCAACCTGTTAGCTCAGATTGCTGCCCTGAAAGAAGAACTTGCTAAAAGTCAAGCTGAAGCTCAAGCATTTAAAGCACAAGTGGTTGAACAGTCTTCTTCTTCCACCTCTGTCAACAATCAGCTTGCAATCATAAGGAATGACATCTCAGATTTAAAGACTACTGTAATACCAAAGCTCAATTCTATTCAGGACACTCCAAATTTATCAGCTGATGACATATCCAACTTCTACTCCCTACATACAAGAATGACTTCTCTTGAAGACCTCGTTGAGATGAATCATTCACTGGACAACTCAAGATTTCTAAAGATAGAGACGGGCATGGAACATCTAAATGAAGGGATGAAGCACTTATATTACATGATCAAGAATTCTCATTGCCCTAATGAAGAACAAAGAGCTTATTTTGAAGGACCGTCTGGTGGAGGATCAGGCTCTGGAAGTGGTGGAGGTTTCAAAGGAAAGTCAGCAGAGGATCCCTCAACTAAGGGGGAGAAGAAAGGGAGTAGTACCAAAGGGAAAGAAAAAGATACTTCTGCTGGAGATAAAGGAAAGGCTGATGATGCCTACTACAGTGGAGAACAGGATGACTTTGATATTTTTGACATTCCCACTGAACCAGTTCAGGAAGATAAAGATGGGTTATTTGAAGCTGAAGAAGAAAGTGATTTTGAAGATTGGGAAGAAGAAGATACAGTGGATCCTAGGTTTGAGAAAGAATTTCAGAAAGAGCAGTCAGAGATGCAAAGAAAAGAAGCTGAACTCAAGAAGGTCTCACAGATCATTGACAGGAGAAAAGACATACAAAGAACAGAAACTCTTCAAAAGCAACGTCTTCATGATATTAAAGCTCAAGAAAGGAGAAGAGATGTCAGACTAAAGATTGGTGAAAAGTGGGATGAAGCTAGGAGAGTACTCGATATGCCTCAGCTATGCACTAACAATGATAGGCAGTTCTTACATCTTCTTGACAAGCTGGAAATCTCAAATCCTAACAATGACATGTACATGAATGCTATCAAGACTGAAGTCTCAAGGATCACAGCTGCTTTTGATAGATCCCTAAATGAGATGAGCATTTTTGTATACTGTCAGAGTGAAGGATCATTCAAGGTGTCACTTCATCTATTTGAGAATCGTTCGTTGTCAGAGATTTGGATTCTTTTAAACAAAGTCAAAAGAAGCTCAGAATTGAATGAAGTTCTTCGGGAAAGGCTTAAAGAGTTTGCCAGCAGGGCTAGTCCTCAAGTGGTCAACAATCCTCATCAGGTGAGATTCTTTAAGTCTGATTGTCTTCAAATCTGTCAGCTAGATGTACAATCTCTTAAAGACTACTCAGCTAAGCATCTGGTCTGGATGGAACATCATTTGAGAACTGCTGGATATTCATCCATGTTGAAGACTCAAGCTGCTGACTTGATTCAAGCTTATTGTGAAAAGAATGTTAAAATGTACAATCAACTCAAGAATAAGTTGAAGTCAGTTGGAGTTCAACCAGTCAGACCTGCAAGCTTCACTTCAGAAAAAGATCGTGTCTTTGACAAGGAATTGCTTCAAGATTTAGAAGAAGGTGAAGTCAGAAGAGAAGACAACTAAAGTCAATTAGCTCAAAACTCAATGTAATATGATTAGAGCGTTATGAATCAAGATAGACTAATGTAGTTATATGTTCAGGCTAGAGGAACATCTATCTTGTATTCACTTGTAAATTTCATTTGGAATCTGGAAAATGTTAAATATAATCCAGAACTTTTCTGCTATTTACTTTACATTACTGTTTATATCTTTTTCTTATTTGTTAGTTGAGTTATCCTCTAGGTATTTGTTGTTATTGTCTAACAAGCAAATAGGGGGAGATTGAAAGGCATATGTCATAGCCTACTCGTTTATTCGAGTATTTAACTCAACTCAAATAAGAATGTAATAAGTAAATAGTGGATCAATCATCAGAGAGATCTCACAAAGTAACATCTGTCAAAGAATAAAGAAACATTGTTCATCTGCAGACTTGAAGATTCACTGGAAGAAGTTCAAGAATTTGATCATGCCTCAGTGATATAAATCAAGATCGTGGATTTAATCAAGTGACAGAGATCTCGTCAAGGTATCATTTATTACAAGGATTCAATCAGAACAACAAAGTCAAGACATGAAGAAACGTCACGAAAGTTAGTCACTCATGAACCAGACAGTACATCGAGTGTCAGCATTGAAGTGACGGAATTGATTCATAAGTCTCAGTGACTTTCAGAAGATTGACAGAAGAATGGTTGCTGCTCAGGGTTAGTATTAATTCTCCATTAATTAATTAAGTCATATAATTTAATTAAGAAAATAAATTATATCTGCAAGGATTAATTTATTAATTAATTGAATTAAATTGATTAATTAATTTAGAATTAATATTAAGGAATTACAGAATTTTAATTGGTTTAAAATCTATTTAAATTGAAACAAGGCAAACTGATTGTATTAGTATGACAATCGGTATGACAATCAATAGTCATACCGAAAGTCATGCTAATTCATTAATTGTCTTGTTAGAATTTTTATTAGATTAAAAAATCTGTTATTAATCTTTGTAAGACAATCTGAATTGTACTTATGTAACAATCGGTATGACAATCAATTGTCATACCGAAAGTCATGCTGGTTCAAAGGATTGTCATTGCAGTTCATTTGCATTCGGCTGTTTACTTAAAAAGAAACAAAAGAAGCAGAAGACAAGATCATCCAAAAACTCAGCAAAAACAGAACATACAGAAGAACAAAAGAGAAAAAGAAGCAGAAAAATATTACATCTATTCTGCAACTTCAAGATCAATTTCTAGATTGTAAAGTTATATCCAATCAACTAGAAATACTTATCTTGTTCTTGTGTATCAATCTAGCGGATTAAAATCCCTAGAACTTAATCTCAAATCGCTTTTAGCATTTGATCTTTTAATTACAAAAATAGAAAAAGTTCATGTCGAATTTATTCTAAATTTGTAATAATTGATTTGAGATTAATCCCTTGTAACCGATACCGTAGTTGTAACACCTTTCAAGTTTAATAAAAGTTTTATTTAACTTGAATTTTGTTTCACAATTTTATTCCGCATTTTATTCGACTAAACGGTATTGTTTGCATTCAACCCCCCCTTCTACAAACAAATTGGGACCTAACAATTTTGATAATGGTGGTGCTAATGGTACTCCCAGTATTGTTTTTAAAGTGGATGATTCTGAACATGCGGTAACTCCTGGAACAGTTCACAAGGCTTTACATTTACCGGAGGAACCAGCTCTACAGCAGCTCATGGACGATTTGGGGTATGAGAAGAGTTTGGCTAAGCTTGGACAGTTGAAACGAGCACATATCAGAAAGGAATGGAGCTTTTTCTTCGACTGCATCACTAAAGCCTTCGGGAATAATTGTTCCAACTTTGTTGCCATTCCAATAATGAGTCAGCACATCGGGTATGCTATTATAAACCAAACTCATTTTGATTTTGCAAGTGCTGTGTTAGGTTTTATAGGGGATATGATGATAGAGGATAAGAATGTTGTCTACTTTGCTAGATTCTGTCAGCTTATATATAATTTCTGCTGTGCTAATGAACCCCAACCTACCACTGACTTATTTCCACCCTTTAAACTTGTAAAACGTGCTTTTAATGACTTGGTAAATGCTGACCTTAAGAAAACGGTGGTTAGACCTTTACAGATTCCTCAGTCTGTAAAACAGATCCTGGTAAATGCTGATCCTCAAACCTATAGATCTGTTTATCCTGATGTTCAACCTACCACCACATCTCAAACACCACACCAACCATCAGAACATACCACACATACATCTATACCTCAACCTTCTCTCAGAACATATCTCAAAACTTATCTCACACCTTCACAGACGGCTTAATCTTCATCCTCAGCACCTACTGTGAAGCCTTCATCTTCCAAGCCCAAGAGGACAAAGACTGTTCCTCAGACACCACAGAAGAGATGGAGGATTGTTCTGAGAGATGAGTCAGATAGTGAGGAACAGGTTTCTGTATCAGAACCTGTTGTTAAAGAAGCTGAGAAGGTCCCTTCTCAGAAGGATTCTGGAATTGGTGGATCTAAGCTTCTCAAAAGGCTTAGACGAATGACTTCTGCTGAACCTCCCAAGGAATCCCCACCTTCAAAGAGATACAAGAAACAAAGAGCTAGAATGCCAGCTTCAGATGTTGAGGAAGCAGCAGCTAAGGAAGGAGATCAGGAATCTCTGATCTCAAAAGAACCAAAATTTGCTGAAGCTACTGCATCTCCCTCTCCATTGTCCCCAACTCAGGAAGCTGCTATAGACAAGGAAAACACACCATCTGTGTCTCCTGTACATGAAACTGTATCTCCTGTAGACCCAGACACAAGTGCTGAAATTAATATTCACAACCTGGTTGTGCCTGAGGTTCTCTACTTAGAAGCTCCAACAATAATTAATCCATCAACAACACCTTATACTGATGCTACTCAAACGCCAGAATTGTCTACAACACCTTCTATGCATCTAGATGTTGACGATCAGAGTATAGGTGAGCATAAGGATATGGCTGTTAATCAGAACTTGGTACCAGATCAGCACTTAGAGGATGATGTTGAAGCCTCAATTGCTTCTCATACTGTTGTTTTATCAGAAGATGCTGATTCTGTCAGTTCTGATGCTTCAAATGCTGATACTACTGGTGATGCTGCTACTAATGCAGATGCTGATGAAGCTGGTCCTTCCGGACATGCACCTCCACAAACTGTTCATAAATCTGAACTAGTTAAGAAGTTTGTTACAAGAGCAGCACCGGTACCTTGGAGTGAAACTTCTAGAGGACAGGAGTGGAATACGGAATGGAACTCAGTTACCTTTGTTCCATCTGAAAAGATTCTTGCTGCGCACTTGGAAAAAGCTGATGAAATGTTAATTAATGATGATTTCAAGACACAGATTCGAGTCACTGCATTGAGTACTAGACATCTTCAAGGTCTCCATTCAACAACTCATGCAGAGTTACATAAAATTCAGGAAGAATTGCTCAAGCATGAAACGACTCAGAAAATTGATAAGAAAAAATTCTTCCAACCTACCTTTGACAGAGTTGCTTACATTGAGAAGTTCCAAGAGAAGCAACAGTCTAAGATTGATGATATTTTGAAAAATCAAGCTTCTCAACAGTCTCAACTCAATGAAATCCAAGCCTCAGTGGAATTGCTTGTCTCTCTTCTCTTACCTGTTGATGCCAAAAAAGGGGAGAAAATAATTAAGTCCAAATGCAAACCTGTTAAGACACTGAAGGGGAAGGATGATGAAAAAGATGACCAGGGAAACTCTGGAATGGGTGGAGGTCATGGTCTAGGTAGAAGTTTCTCATCAAGAAGAGCTGAAATTACAAGTCACAGGACAAGTTCTGATGCTGAAAATAGAATTACTTCTGCTACTGGTAAAAGGATAAGTTCTGATGAACTTTTGGATCTTGATGAAGAAATATCAAGACAGTTATTTCTGAAAGAAAATCCAGGAATGGACTTGGAAAGTCTGATGAAAGAAGAAGCTAGACTTAAGTCAGAAAAAGTCAATTCTAAATCTGAAGCTTCTGTTGGTAAAAAGAAACTTCCAAAGGCCAAAGGCATTGTGATAAAAGAAAGGACAAATCCCGAAACAACCAAGGCTAAATAACAATTGCAGATAGATCCAAGGTCCAAGGGGAAAGAGAAAGTTGGTGAACCTATCAAGGTTTATTTGCCTCCTGTGGATGAAAAAATTATTGTTGAAGATGCTGATCTTGCTCTGACTTCAAGAAAAATTTCTAAGACAACCTCTGACATGGCTCAAGTTGTTCAAAGTCAAGATATAGTTAGTTCCGATATCTCAAAGAAGCAAGTAACCTCTGACATAGCTCAAGTTAACTTGATATCAAAAGATAAATCAAAGGAAACCTCTGACATTGCTCATGTTAAACCTTCAAAGTTACTCCTACCAGGATTCACCAAAGCCAAACAGACTCAATCTTTGAAGACTGCTGTAAGTGGTTTTGAAGCAAGAGTGGTTACTGGAAAGGAAGCAAGAGATAAATCTGGATTGGGTAGTGCTGATGAAAGAAGAATACAGAACATAACCAATGATCCAACTTCCTTAAGTGAACCAGGTATTGGAGCAACTCCTGAAAGATTGAATCAACTAGAATCTGTACAGATGGTTTACCATACCCACTTGAGAGAACACATCTTGTTGTACTTTATGACAGATGGTAGGGTTTATCATATACGGGAAAATGCCATTCCACTGAAGTATTTTGAAGAATTGGAACATGTATTATTCTTACTTCAAGTGAATGACAAAATAACAGAAAGTGCTGCAAACTATTTGAAGAGTCAAATTCAGAAATAGAAAAGGCTTTATTCTGTTAAGTCTGACAGCATATATCTTCCAAAGTACAGAGATCACAAGGGTGATATTGTTGAGATGAAGCCTAACTCTGCTAAGATTATAACTACCTTTCTGGGTTACAAGGCTGTGGAATTCAATCTTGAGTCTGACAAGGCGTATTTGATTAGACTGGATCAGGACATAAAGAAAGCTAAAATTAATGATCTTAGGGCTGCAATCTTTCAAACTGGTGAAGATTCTGCAGAACTTAAAGATGCTAAAAGGAGGATGATTGATGAACTCAAATATGCTGAGAGATGTTTGTTAAAGAACTATCTTAGAACAACTCCTGACATCAGAGACATCAGAAAATGAAGCCAAGTCAAGATCTACAACTGCTCAAATTCTGATATGAATACAGACTGAAGTTGTTATCAGAAGTTAAAGTTGATAAAACTTTAAGGACTGTAAGTTGTAGTTATCTAGTCAAATTCTCATGCATTTGTACTTAATGTTTTTGACATCATCAAATATCTGTTAACTTGTATATTATGATAATTTACAAGTTGGGGGAGATTGTTAGATATATTTGATAATGTCATGACTAATGTGATTTATGTTTAGTTTTCAGATCTTACTTAAACAGGACAAATCAGTACTTAACTGAAATCAACACTTTTACTGAAGTCAGAACTTAAGTCATCAGTACTTAAGGTTCAAGAGATATTTATCAAGAGATAATATCAGAACTTAAAGAAAACGTTCAGATAAGGAAGGCAGCTGATTTACAGGAAGAGAAGATCAAGACAAACGTAAGAAGAGATATGCATGAAGAAGGAATTCTATGAAGAATAAAATACTTGGAAGAAAAGATATCTGATTGATATATTTTAGGAAGCAGAATTATATTCCATATCAATTAGCGATTATCTTGTAACTGTGTAGTATATAAACACAGACATAGGGTTTACACTATAAGTGTTATCATTATCGAGAAGATTATTCATTGTAATCCTAGCAGCTCTCGTGATATTTGTTCATCACTGAGAGAGGACAGTTCCATACTGTAACAAAGTTTATTGTTTTGAATAAAGTTTGTTTTCTGTTACTTGAGTTATTAAAGTTCGATTTGATTGTGCTAAACACTGTATTCACCCCCTCTACAGTGTGTGTGTGACCTAACAAACCCCCTTTTATAATTCTTGTTGTATTGTTAGGGAATAACAATTGGTATCAGAGCAAGCTCTTGAAGTACAAATAGTGTAAAGATCAACAAACAACAAGATGAACAAGAAGGATATTGGAGTTAAAATTCCTTTTATGGATAAAGACAATTATCACCACTGGAAGGTGAAAATGCATCTACATCTTCTTACTCGGGATGAGGCCTATGTGGATTGCATAGAGAGAGGTCCTCATGTACCAATGAGAGCTGCAACAGGCAATAAACCATCTGTTCCCAAGCCTAGGCATGAATGATCAGATCCTGATATTGAGCAAGTCAGGAAAGACAAGAAGGCCATGAATATATTGTTCACTGGAGTTGATGGTGATATGTTTGATAACATTATTAACTGCAAAATAACCAAGGAGGTTTGGGACACTATCTAGATCATTTGTGATGGTACTGAGCAAGTAAGGGAGAATAAGATGCATCTGCTAATTCAGCAATATGAGCACTTCCATTGTGAAGATAGTGAGTCTCTCACTGATATTTTTAGTAGATTTCAAAAACTATTAAATGCTCTGAAGTTGCATGGACGAGTCTATTAGACAAAAGACTCTAATCTCAAGTTCCTTAAATCTCTTCCAAAGGAGTGGAAACCAATTTCAGTCTCATTGAGAAATTCTCAGGATTACAAGGAGTTTATCTTGGAGAGACTGTATGGCATCCTGAAGCCTTATGAGCTTGAAATAGAGTAAGATGAGAGGATGGATAAAGGAAGGAAGAAAGGAGGGTCCATAGCACTGGTTGCTGAATTAGAGAAAGAGAAAGAGATGAAGGTAGAAGCTGTTGAGTCTACTTCAAAGGTCTGTGAGAATAAGGGCAAAGGGCTGGTAGCTGAAAATGAAGATCATTTGAGCCAAGATGTTATGGATGATATTAATGAGCATTTAGCATTCTTTTCCAGAAGATTTGCCAAGCTCAAGTTTAAAAAGAACTTTGGAGCAGCCAAGCCGAGCGAGTAGAAACATGGTGGATAAATCCAAATTCAAATGTTTCAAATGTGGCTTGGCAGGGTATTTTGCTAGTGAGTGTAGAAAGTCAGATTCCAGCAAAAAGAAGTTTGAGCCTATTGATTATAAACAGAAATATTTTGAATTACTCAAGCAAAAGGAAAGGGCTTTCATTACATAGGAAAATGACTGGGCAGCTGATGGATTGGATGAAGATGAGGATGTAAGCTATATCAATCCAGCCCTGATGGCCAAGTCTGATGAAACAGAAATAAGTTCTTCAAGTAATCAGGTAATCACCACTAATCTGGCATATTTATCTAAAGCTGAGTGTAATGATGCAATCATTGACATGTCTACGATATTATATCACTTGCGTGTTACACTTAAGTGCCTCACTAAGGAAAATGCTAAAATTAAAGAAAACAATTTGTTTTTAAGTGAGAGGAATTATGTGCTAGAGTCTCAGTTTATTGAATTTGAAAAATTGAGAATTGAGTGTAAGATTGCTAAGGATGAATCAGAAATTCCCAAGTCAAATGAGATCAAACCTAAGAAACCAAAGAAGAAAGCTAACAAGGCAGGACCCAAGGAAACTTGGGTACCAAATCAACTTGATTTGGTTTTGATGTGTGCAGGGAAATAGAAAGAATCTTTGGTACCTGGATAGTGGTTGTTCAAGGCACATGCCTAGAGGTTCTTCCCTGCTCACAGAGTTCAAGGAGAGAGATGGTCCAAGTATTACTTTTGGAGATGACAACAAGGGTTATACTGTGGGATATGGCTTGATTTCAAAAGATAATGTCATCATTGAAGAGGTTTCCCTAGTGGATGGTCTCAAGCATAATTTGTTGAGTATCATCCAGCTTTGTGACAAGGGCAATTCGGTAACCTTCAATTCAGAAGCCTGTGTTGTGACAAACAAAAGAAGCAACAAAGTGGTTCTCACTGGAGTGAGAAAAGGAAATGTGTACTTAGCTGACTTCAACTCATCTAATGCAGAATCTGTCACTTGTCTTCTCAGTAAAGCAAGTCAAGATGAAAGTTGGCTATGGCACAAGAAGCTGTCCCATTTAAACTTCAAGACCATGAATGAGCTTGTCAAGAAAGAACTGGTTAGAGGCATTCCTCAACTGGAGTTTTCTAAGGATGGATTGTGTAATGCCTGCCATAAAGAAAAGCAGATTAAAGCATCATTCAGAAAGAAGCTTGATTCAACAATTGAAGAACCTTTGTAATTGCTACACATGGATTTATTTGGACCAGTCAATGTGTTGTCCATTTCAAGGAAAAGATTTTGCCTAGTAATTGTGGATGATTTCTCAAAGTTCTCTTGGACATATTTCCTAAAGTCTAAAGATGAGGCTAGTGAAATCATCATCAATCACATAAGGCAAGTCAACAATCATCCTGATTTTAAAGTAAGAAGAATCAAGAGTGATAATGGAACTAAGTTCAAGAATTTTGTGATGAGATCATTTTGTGAAGAGAATGGGATAATTCATGAGTTTTATGCAGCAAGAACTCCACAACAAAATGGAGTAGTGGAATGAAAGAACATATCTCTTATTGAAGCTGCAAGGACAATGCTTGAAGAATCAAAGTTACCAACATACTTTTGGGCTGAAGCTGTGAATACTATCTGCTACACTCAAAATATTTCTTTGATTAATCAAGCAAAGTGTATGACACCCTACCAATTGTACAAGAACAAGAAACCAACCCTAAATTTTCTTCATGTCTTTGGCTGCAAATGTTTTATCTTGAGAAATCAAACTGATCAATATAGGAAGTTTGATGCTAAAGCATATAAAGGAATTTTTGTTGGATATGTTGTGGGAAAGGCATATAGAGTCTACAATTTAAGAACCAACATTGTTATAGAATCAATACATGTTGTGTTTGATGATAAAAAGATTGAAGGACTGCAAGATGAAGATTCTCATGAAAGCCTCAAGTTTGATAATGTGGAGATGGTTAGTGATGACAGTAATGATGAAAGTGATCAAGAAACAGTGAATAAGGATAATGCAGAAAAATCTACAACTAATGAAACACATAATTCAACATTTGTCGAGTTGTAAAATGCTTCATCCGTCGGGAGACAATCTGCCTTATCCGTCGAGAGACAATCAGCTTCATCCATTGGGACACAAAGTGCACCATCCGTCGGGTCATTAAGAGAAGTTGAAAGTCAGAATAGATCACTTACAGAAAGTTCCCCTTTCTCAAATCAAAGATTCACAAACTCAGGGGGAGTTTCTAATAATCAAAACTCAGTCATACATCAAGAAAAAAATGAGGCCTCTTCATCTAGAGCTAATCTACCTCAATAAAGAAAATGGACTAAAGATCACCCTTTTGAGCTCATCATTGGTGATGCATCTTCTAGAGTTCAAACAAGGAGAGCAACTCAAGAAGAATGTCTATATGGCAGCTTCCTATCTAAGGAAGAACCAAAGAAGGTAGAAGAAGCTTTGTTGGATCCTGATAGGATTTTAGCTATGCAGGAGGAGCTAAACCAATTTAAAAGGAACAAGGTACGGAAGCTGGTACCCAAGCCCAAAGGAAAGAATCCAATTGACACCAAATGGGTATTCAGAAACAAGATGGATGAAAATGGTATAGTTGCAGGGAACAAAGCTAGGTTGGTTGCTAAGGGCTATTGTCAACAAGAAGGAATATATTTTGATGAAACTTTTGCTCATGTTGCAAGACTTGAAGCCATCAGAATCTTCTTAGCCTATGCAGCTCATGCAAATTTCAAGGTCTACCAAATGGATGTCAAAAGTGCTTTTCTGAATGGAGATTTGGAGGAAGAAGTCTATGTTAGTCAGCCTCCTGGTTTTGAAGATCCAAATTTCCCGAATCATGTCTACTATCTTTTGAAAGCACTTTATGGACTGAAGCAAGCACCCAGAGCCTTGTATGACACTTTATCAAAGTTTCTTTTGGAAAACCACTTTACAATAGGTACTGTTGATAAAACTTTATTCTTTAGAAATGTTAATGGCTCTAGTATACTTGTTTAAATTTATGTAGATGATATTATTTTTGGCTCTACAAATGAAAAACTTTGCAAAAAGTTTGCCAAATTGATGCAAAGTAAGTATGAAATGAGCATGATGGGAGAACTAATTTACTTTCTTGGTTTACAAGTTAAGAAAGTTAGTGATGGAATATTCATTAGTCAAACTAAATACATTCATGATCTTTTAAAGAAGTTTGATCTAATGGATTGCACATCTGCAAAAACTCCCATGGCCACTACAACTAAGCTTGAATTAAACACTACTGAAAAGTCTGTGGATATTTCAAGCTATTGAGGCATGGTTGGCTCACTTCTGTACTTAACAGCTAGTAGGCCAGATATAATATTTGCCACTTGTCTTTGTGCTAGATTTCAGGCTAATCTTAGAAAATCTCACTTAGTAGCTATTAAGAGAATTTTCAGATATCTCAAGGGAACGCCAAAACTTGGCATTGGTACCCTAGAGATTCTGGTTTTGATCTAACTGGTTATTCAAATGCAGATTATGCAGGTTGTAGAATAGACATAAAAAGTACAACATGAACCTGTCAATTTCTAGGGAACAAGCTTGTGTCATGGTTCAGTAAAAAACAAAATTCAGTTTTTACTTCTACAACTGAAGCTGAATATATTGCTACTGGCAGTTGCTGTGCACAATTTTGTGGATGAAAAACCAATTGTTGGACTATGATCTATAAGTGGATAGAATTCCCATTTTCTGTGATAACACCAGTGCAATTGCCATCACTGAAAATCCAGTGCAACATTCAAGAACAAAGCACATAGACATCAAGTACCACTTTATAAGGGAACATGTGATGAATAGTACTGTGGAACTTCATTTTGTTCCAAGTGAAAAGCAGCTTGCAGACATATTTACCAAGCCACTTGATGAATCTACCTTTTCAAGGTTGGTAAGTGAGTTAGGTATGCTTAATTATTCTTGAATTATTTCAGATATTTTGCAAGTTATAATGCAATTAGAAATTTAATTGATTTTTCAGCTTTGGATGAAATTTTGGCCAAGTCAAAATTTGCATCCCGACGGATGCTCATTATCCATCGAGTTTGGTCATCCATCGGTATATTAATTGTTAATTAAAATCAATTATTTTTCTGGAATATTTTATAACTCGACGGATAACTGATTTGTCCTCATCCGTCGAATTGTCTCAATCCTAGCCGTTAAAACTCTGAACATTATCCATCGAGTATATTTACAGTTTGTAAGCATGACATGACAGATAAGTGACATAATTTTTACAGTTTGTTTATTTTTTAAATGGCTATTTTGGGCAATTTTTATTGGTCACTTTATTTTACTTTATTATTTTTGTTAGTTTATTTCTGAGATAGTATAAAAGCTAAATTCATTTTCATTCTATTCTTATATCATTCTCAAGATTCAATTGCTCTAACTTCTTTCTTTCTCAAAAGCAAATACTTTCTCTGCAAATTTCTCAATCTCTAACAATGGCACCAGTCGTCAAAATTATGTCTCAAACTGGGTACATCTATGAAAAGAACAACTTCACAGCTCTAGTGAACAATAAGATTCAACAGTCTGGAAACTACCACAAAATGATGGATTTTGTGAAAGGCTGCAAACTCAACTATGCTATGTTGGAATCTCCCACCATCTACTATGAGGTTGTAGAGGACATATGGACAACTGCAGTGTACAACTCAACTGATAAGACCATTATATTTACCCTTAAAGGTAAGCAATTTTGCATTAACAGTGATATTATCAAAGCATGCTTTAGAATTCCTGATAATACTGTTACCGCTCAACACACAGACACGGATATTGTTAACATGCTCAACTCCATGGGCTATGCACTTACTACCTCTAAATTAAGTGAAATTAGAAGGTTGGGTCTTAGGAAAGAATGGAGTTATCTGTGTAATGTGGTAACTAAAGTGTTTTATGGTAAAATTAGTAACTTTGATTCTATTAACATATCCATGCTTAACATGCTTTACATGCTAGTTACTGATAAGTACTTTAATTTCAGTGACTTGGTTTTGTTTGAGTTAGGCTTTAAGTTAGGAGAACTCAATAAGAGAGGTAAACGTGTCTATTATGCTAGATTTTTTATGATTCTTGCTAACCATCTCATTGAGAACATAGTGATTGAGAACCCAACCAACAAGCTGAATTGTTGGGTTCAAGAAAGAAGAATAATTGCAGATCTTAATAGAGCAAACCACCACAAAGAGGTGCCCCTCTTCTATTTTCCAGTAATGGAGGGACCTCAGGTAAGTGAGATAATTTCTACTGTCTCCACTCTTCCAACCTCACATATTTCTTTGCCTTCGAATGTAGCAATGGAATATGTGTCAATGACCAAACAGATGCCTACCCAAGCTACTAAATCATAAACTTCTAAATCCAAATCTAAGAAAGCCCCCTCTGATTTCTTTCAAAAGAAACCAGTTGCAAAATCCACTAAACAAAAAGAAGGGAGTGTAAAGGTGGGTGAGAAAGGTGAGGGACAGGGTGAAAATCAAAGAAACCCTAAGGATAAGGCTAGTGAGAAGAGAGTACCCAAACCTAGCCACACCACAGTTTTCTAATAAACTGTGGTTGTTAATAAGGAAATAAGCTCATTACTAGTTTCATCCTCCCAAAAGGATGTCACTATTGAAACAAGCTTCCAACTAGGAGCACATGCCAAGAGGGGTAGGGACTCTAGCTCACCACAAACTTATGCTAGAAAGAAAAGATAAAAAACCCTTGGGGATGCACAGGGTACACACACAGTGCAAACTGGTGCTAAAGACCCAGTCACTATACCATCTCAAAGTCAGATTGATGTGGCTCTAATAAATGTGGAGTCACAACCAAAATCTCTCATAATTGAAGCACCTGATACACCAAATTCTCCCATACACTCGCTGGATGTTGACATGATAAATACATCACTTCCAAATTCTCCATCTTTAATTCTCTTGGAGAAGCCAAAAATCCAAGCAAGTGAGCATAAACTTTTAGATGATTTGTTGGTTCACTTGCTATTTCTTTCTGAGACTGTTGAAACTTCTGTGCCTAAATTATCATCAATCTGCATAGAGTCTACAATAGTCTCCACTCCAAACTCATTTATTTCTTCTATCCCGATGGATATTTATCATCCGTCGAGTAGTGATTGTATCTCGATGGATAAGCCTAACAGCAGTCATCCGTCGGATAGCCAAACTACTATCCTGATGGATATTCCTCATCCATCGGGTGACTCTGCATAACTTAAAATTTCTTCAATTCTCACAAGTGCAGAAGACTTAGTAGTAATACAATCACTCTTAGGACTGAGGGAAGGAAGTGAATTGAGTGAGAGGCTGAGTTTCTCCCAGGCAAAAGGAGAGGATAAGAGTGATCAAATGCAGTCCATTTCTTCAGGACTGGCAAAAGTGAGTGAGAGGAGTCCCACCTTAGATGGTGAAGGTGAGGGTGTGAGGGTGGGGAGCCAAGGGGAGCCCTTTATGCAAAAAGAGAGAAAAATTGAGATAAATGCAGGTACAGGAGATATAAGGATGGACATCATTGCTAGTGAGTCAATGAATGCCAATGATACAGATATAGAGAAATTATCTAAGCAGAATCAAGCTGTTATAAGTTTCATCTCTTTCGACGCTGAGGCATTTACTCATCATGTTCCAGCATATCAAATTTTGGCTGGACATGGCAATGAAAATGCAGAAAGAACGTTGAACTTGGTACACACCAACCAGTCAATGCAAAGAGCTAAGGATACCATCACAGCTATGCCACCTAGAGATGATGATGATGTTGACTATGGGACTGGGAAATCTGCTGATTTTTTTGGAGAAGATGGTAAAAATGAGGAGATCATGAACATAGGGGGAGAAATAGGCACCCGCTCAAGATCTGGCCTTCCTTCATGGGCATTCTCCAAGGACTGTGATCTTCAACATTTCAAGGTCACTCTCATTTATCAAATCCAGGAAATACATAATGCCATTCAATCTACAACAGATGCATGCACCAGGCAGCTCTTACAGGCACATCTAAATTCTCCACAACTGCATAAAATTTAAGGTCTCCAACACAATCAGGATATCACTTCTATCAAAATAGAGATCAATCAAGTAAAGAAGGATATTTCTGACAGACTAGATGCCAAATTTTCGGAAGCCACAATGCTTGATATTAAAAGACAGCTAAGGAAGAACACTGATCTTGCAACCAAGGTGGATTCCGTGGACAAAAGAATGACAGCTATGAAAGTCTCTCTAACAGCTATACATCTACATCAGGCACAACAAACAGACTTGCTTCAAAGGCTAGTGGCAGCATAAACCTCTTCCTCTACTCTACTTGCTGATAACAAAAAGGGGGAGAAAGAAAGCTCTATTATCCTAATCAGTCAAGAGGAATCAAGGAGTGAGGGGGAGCAGAAAGTGCTAAACATCCAAGTCAGCAAAGTGATTGTGCCAACAATTGCTTTTACAAAACCACCAGTCATGGACAACATTGACATCATAAATCTGGCAGCAGCAAAGCTAAACATAGATGACAAACTGCTAAAGATTGATGTAGCAGCAGCTGAGAAGGAGTTGAAAGAAAAAATGGAGAAAGATAGATGCAGAAATTCAATAAAAGTTTGTGCCAATTCAGAAGCCAGACAAAACATTCATTCATAACTCTAAAGTCAAGAACATTTTTTGTGAATGAAATGAGTATGAACTATCTCGAAAAAGGCCAAACATCTTGCATCAAATCCCCAAAAGAAGATTTCATCATGAAGCCTAAAAGAAACTACTCAAAGTTTTCAGACAAGAATCCTATGGATACTGTGTATGAAACACCAAGGCCAGATGAGAAGAAACTGTTGGCTAGGTCAATTGCCTTCTATAAAGATCCAGCTGATTCAGCACTCAAAAGAAGATTAGCCAAGACAGAAATGGTAAGGAAATTTGTGTGGTGGCTGGACACCCCATATTTGTGGAAGCTAAGAAGGAATAAAAAGAAAGAATCAGGCAAGAAAAGAAGCAAGCTGCTCTGGATGCTAAAAAGCTTAAACAAAAGAAGAAGTAAGCTGCTATCTTAGCCAAGCTTCAAGCTGTAAAAACCACAACAGAAATTCCTGCACAACCAACTGTAATTGCTGAACCTAAGGATCTAAAAGAGTAAGAAGAACCACAACAGAAAAGGAAATTCAAATACAAGCTCCATTCCAAGAGAAAATTGGACTTTAATATGAAGAAATAGAAGACAATATTCCTAAAAAGTCCACAACTACAACTCAAACATCAAAACCCTTAGTGCATTTGATGCAATCAAGGTGGTGGATCCAACTAGAAATATTCATGGTGAGCCCATAATTCCAAAGGATGAGCCAGTGGACTGGGATAGTTTGCCTATTCCTGAACTGAACTTTCCTATCTTCAAGCCAAAGAAGACAAAGACAAGAGCTAGCAAGAAAGTGAAACCAGTGACTCTCAAATCCAAGACCCTAGTCAAATCTCAATTCACAGTCAACAAAGGAGATATATTGTACATCTGTGACATCAAAGAGTTTTCTGATATCAACCTCTACTTAGATGAATTGGAAGAAGTTAGAGGAATTGATGCTCACAGAAATCTTCCTGAAAGACTGGTATTCAAATACAAGGGAGGAAAAGAGATCATATGGCCACTTCACAGGATTCTTCTAGAAAACCAATCTGTTCTAATAAAGATCTACTCATCATTCAAAAAGAATTTTGGGTACCATGTGACTGCTAGAAGATTAGTTCTAAAGAAGATTGAGGAGCTGAGGAGTAATAGAACCAAAGATGAACTTCCAAAAACTCTGTCAATTCCCTTCACAGGAAAGAGAGTGCATCTGAGGCCCTATTGGTTAATGGAACTCAGGGATGAAAAGGGAGTTTGAAAATTTTTCAGATTGGAGGACCAGTTGAATATCTCTAGCAATGAGACTCTATTGGAAATGCAAGGAATACTAGATCTCTCAGAAGTTGTTGCACTTGAATTCTATAGACAACTCCAAAATTAGATGGAAGAGAACAACATGAGGCTTGGGAAGAAACCTAAGCAATCAAGGAAATAGACTTATCTGCTCAGACTAGAGGAGCACCTTGATAATGATTGTGAGCTACTCCTTGTATACTTTGTATTGTTCAATTTTCAGTAAATTTTACAACACTTATCAGTTTTATCTACTATTTTTAATTTATATTCTTATAGTGTTTTATTATCATCAAGTTTCTCTTAATTTATGGCTACAATTCCAGTATACATAAATTGGGGGAGATTATTAGGAATATGTTGCGAACTTTATGATAAATCATACAAAACACATTAGTAAATTTAACTTAGTGAAATTTGTAGCACTCGACGGATGATCAAATATAGTCCCGACGAATGATTCAATATAGTCCCGACGGATGATGATTTGATATCCATCGAGTGAGTAGCTTATGTAATTATAAGTATTGTAGCACATTTCTGCAAACAACTTTGTGTAGATTATGTAGTAGCATATGAGTCATGTTGACTACTAGTAGATATACAGAATAAGTTGATTAATTGTAAATATAAGATGTCTTGTAATTCTGCATAAGTGAAATGGAGTCAAGTGTCAAATAGCTACCCGACGGATGATCAACAAAGCTACCCGACGGATGATCAACAAAACTACCCGACGGATGACAAAATGTACCCGACGGATGATCAATTCAAATATTTGTTGACAGTGACAACACAGTCACATGCGTTGAGTGTTTGTTAAAGGAATGTGGCAACCTGTTTAGCAGGAAATTGAGAACAAAGAAGCATTATCATTTCCATGCTATTATGAAGATATTTAAAGATGCTGGAATAGAGTAATGAAGCAACATGGAGTTAGACTTGATAGGTTTTGTTTTATTATCTTATCTCATTACCATGTAAACTTGGTGATATATAAACCAAGTGTAGCTAGTAGAACAAACCCAACTAAGCAAACACATTTAGAAGAGAAATAGAAAAAGCTGTAACTGTTAAGAATTTCTCTGTAGTTTGTTTGTTCACTTGGTGGATACATTCAAATCCACCAGAAAGTTTTAAAGACTTGTGTTTTTATTACTTTGTTTTTGATTTACTTAATTCCTTATTCCGCACTTTGCAAATCAAAACACTTATATATATATATTGAGTTAGAACATTTTTTTATAAATCTCAAAAAGAAGCCAGACTTACATTCAACCCCACTTCTGTAATTCTTGTTGTATTGTTAGGGAATAACAGTATTTGTTATTTTTGCTAAATTATTGCATTTTAAACACAAAGAGATAAATCAAAATGAAAAAGTTAAAACATGGATTTAGTAATTCTTCGGATGTTTAATACCTTTAAGAATTGATCTAATAAAGATTAAAAAACTACTTGGCATGTACTTAGTTGGGGGTGTATGCACATGGTCTATTCCAGTTATAAAAAAAATTTGTTGAAAATATTATGACAGCTCGGTATATTGGAAAATCTTGTAAAAATCTGGGATTTCTCTTTCAAGTGTAAGCATGCATGTTAAGTGGCATTTATGTCCACTTAGAATGCTCTATAAAGGCTTGAATTGGTGTTTTGTACTCGAGCAATTCATGTATTCGATGTGTTTTCGTAGTGTTTTTGCATTTCATGCAGAAATAAAAGACTCGGGAGAATTAGCATTGTTTTGATGCTAAATTGGTGTTAGGATGGTGATCAAGAAGATTTCTCATGCAAAGACCATCTCAAACCAGCAAAAGAAGAAGGCAATTTCAGTTTTTCCAGAGAGTCGGCGCGCCCGCGCTGTAGTAGCGCGCGCCCGCGCCAGAGAGGAGGGAGACAGCGTGCCCGCGCTGATGTAGCGCGCGGTCGTGCCATGTCGGGATAATAAAATCCTGATTCTACTACAATTATGTTTCCTGGACTCCTGGATTGATTGGACTGCTATATAATGTTAATATATGATCATTTTTCAAGAAGAAGACGTTCCAGAACTTAAGGCGAAGATGTAAGAAGACCATATATCATAACTCAACGAAGGCGAAGAAACCCTAATTTATTCTTGTGATTCTTTGTTCTAAGTTGTACTCTTGGATGCTAGTTTTCTTATTTGTTGAACTTATACTCTTGTTACATACTTGGTTTATTATTTATTCAGTATAAAGATTACGTTAATTATACCATGCTTTTATCGGAACCAACATTGATGATGAGTCCGATTATGGGCTAATCGTTATCGTGGGGTTCTAACGGAGTTACTTATGGATTTTTTTAGTTATTTGTTTCGATACCGTAGTGTGTGCTGATTGTATGATAACCTAGTATTGGTTATGCTTATTCATCTTATGAGCGTCGCGAATTTATATGATAGCTCGTTAATCTCTAATAAAGCGAAAGTGAATTTAGGGGTTTAGAACATGCCATGTTAGCATAGGTTCATGTATTGTTATGCATGATTCGTAGGTAATTTTAACCATCTTACTTTCCCTATGTAATCACGATAGATAACTTGCGCATTAAACCGTTATGTTGTCAAATTCTATAGACATATAGGGTCTCAATATAATTGGTGTATATTCAGCTTCTATCTCTTTTGTGGATGTCCGGTAGCAGGGTAATCGTTCAACGAAAGTTGGCGTTTACTAGTTTCGTGTTATCTGATTAGTGTCATCACCATTACATGCTAAGGTTAAGAACAAAGAGGCTACTGAATGAAGTAGTAATGAAGTTAGAATTCCATGATTGTGTCATATAGTAATCAATCTCTTTTAATTTCTTAGTTTAATTTCTTTAGTATAATCTCTTAGTTAATCGTAGTTATAAACAATCTCAAATTGTGATCATCTTAGCATTGAATAATAACCATAACATTGTTGCATAAGTACATTGATTAAAGTTAACCTAAACCAGTCTCTGTGGGAATGAAATAGAATTAATTCTATATTACTTGCATTCGCGTATACTTGCATGAATATTAGCGCATGTTTTCGTCCTAACAATGCATAAATTTACATTATTTTGCATTAATTTTAATATTTTAAATATTATTAACATGCTTGCATTATCAATAAACAAACGAAATGTCATACACCAGGCCCAAAGCCCAATAACTAAGGTATAGACGTAGCAGGTCCAAGGATAAAATAGTCATTTAACTAATAGTTGGTTGTACTATGGTGGAGAGGGAGAGGGAAAGGGGTATCGATTTTCCTGTATCTGAAATCAAGGTTTGGGAGAGGCTGGCATCTCGAAAGTCCAGTTAATCATTTTGTACTCGTTTTATCCTATAATCAAACAATGTTCTTCTTTTATTTATAAAATTATTATCATCTTGTTCTATCTTGGTTACTAGCTGGTGTCAATCATTTGAGTAATAACTAAATCCATTACAAGTGGTATCCGAGTATAGATCCGAGATGGGGCCGCAAACAGTAACTTAAAGGATGGAATCGTTTAAAGGGAAGTTCACAGATCTGGAGAGGGAAATTTTGGAGATGACATCTAAGGCGATAGATAGAGCAGTGGAAACAATGCATCATTCGCTTTCAGAGATGGTTAAAAAGGGTTATAAAGCTAGAGAAGATGATTCTCAGCCCTCAAATCAAGTAAGCCAATCTTTGGATACCCCCATTCATGCTTTAGTTGTTGATAAACTGGATATACCGTGTAGACTTGAGAAAATAGTTGATCATGATAGTGAGGATTTAGAACAATTACAAGTGTTAATCCTGCAAATCATTCCCCTAAATTGTTTGATTTAAGTTCTCAAACTGATTTTATTGTTTTTAAGGTTGAGTCAATTGAAAAGGCTATCAATAGAGGTTTTGTATATCCTTTTATCGGGTATTAATCGATTCCAGTTTATAAACTTCATGAGAATGAATATGGTAAGTATCATTTAGAAGGGAGATATAAGGAAATGAGTAATGTCCAATTTGATAAAAATAAGTGGCCTGATAACATTACAATTTCGAAAATGATGAACCAGCCTGTATCTATGGCGAAATTTCCAATAGTCAGAGTATTGTCTGGTCGAGATTCTCCTCTGATTACCCGTCTAGACAAGGGTCATTATTTTATGGACAACATTGAAGCTACATTGCTGAAACGGGATGCAATATTGGATCACCAACAAACATTAGTTAGGCAAACCTTATGAGAAATTAGCTGTAATTTTATGGCCCTTTTGAAGTGTTGGAATCGATTGCATATAGATTAAAGCTTCTTGAGAAAAGTAAAGTCCATCATGTTTTTCATATATCTCATCTCAAATGAGCTATTGGGCCTTTACCATCAAGTCCAACAATTCCATATCAGTTTACTACAGAACTGGAATTAGTGGCTGAGCAAGAAGTGCATGTAGATATTAGACAGCGGCAACAAGGCTCACAGACGGTTGTAGATGTGTTAATTATATGGAAGGGACTATCACTTTTCGAGGCAACCTAGGAGGATACCATGTCTATTGCGGCACGATTCCCATACTTTCACCTTGAGGACAAGCAATATTCTATGCCCGCTTCAAGAAAAATACCATGATTAAGTCGGGTATGTGAAACTCTAGACATTAAATATTTTTCCAAAATGATTTCGGGAATAACTATTAGAAGTTTTGACAAATATTCAAGATTTCAGTCAACATATATGAAAATAGTGGATGCGTATTCTCGCCATGAGTCCCAAGTTGCTGCCACAATGAAATGGCTATTGATGCGGTTGTATGCATTCTCCGGTGTTACATTTACCTTCCTTATGGTTTTCTCAATATATTTTAGAGATAACATAAATCCTGCAATTGCAAGGTTGGCTGTAATATATGGACTCACATTAAATGATAATCTATCAGGAGGAATATGGTGTTTATACTATTTGGAAACCAAAATGATATCATTAGAGAGAATTCTTCAATACATGACCATTCCTAGTGAAACTCCTCTTATCATACAAGAAAACAGGCCAAATAGTTCTTGTCCATTAAGAGGATAAATTGATATTCATAATTTTCAGGTTCGCTATGCTCCATATTTACCCATTATTCTACATTGCGTAAGATGCACTTTTACGGAAGGGATGAAAATTGAAATTGTTGGATAAAAAGGTAGTGGGAAATCACTTCTAACACAAGCACTTTTCTGGGTAGTTGAACCTACAGCTGGTTGTATTATCATTGATGGCATTGATATTTCATCCATTAGACCCCAAAGCTTAAGGTCAAAGTTCAGTATTATTCCTGAGGATCTAACAATATTTGAAGGAACTATACGAAATAATTTAGACCCGCTTGAGCAGTGCGTCGATACACAAAATGTCAACTTGGATATTTTAGAAAAATGTCAACTTGGAGACGGGGACAAGAAGATGGATAGAGATTTGGATTCTAATGTTCATGAGAATAGGAAGAACTGGACCACGGGCCAGCAACAACTTATTTATCTCGGGAGAGTTTTACTCAAGAAGACTAATGTGTTGATATTTGATGAAGCAACCGCTTCAGCTAACACAGACACTAATAATCTCATCCAACAAACTCTCAGGAATCACTTTTCCGAATATACTGTTGTCACAATTGCACATCGTATCACTTCAGTTCTTGACAATGACATGAGCTTGTTTCTTAATAATGGTATTGCAAAGAAATATGGTCCCCATCATCAAGGTTGTTACAGAACAAGTCTTCTTCTTCTCAAAGCAACTACAAGTATGATTTATTCGGTGTTTCATGTTTCCCAACTCAAAAGGTATATGGGAACAGATCCTGCACTGCTCATATTTCAATTTCAGCACAACTCACATTTGACCTGGAATTAGAAGCTGAACTTGAACTCGTGCTGGGTGTTAAAAAAGTGCAGATTAAGAACTCCATTTGAGAGGAAGTTTTGATTCAATGGAAAGGATTACAAGCATTTGAGGCGACAAAGGAGGATGTTACACTGACTAGCTAGCGTGTTCCTTCTTTCCACCTTAAGGACAATGTGTCACTTGTAGGGGGCGGTAATGTCATACATGTTGTACAAAACATGCCTGTACTATAACAAAACTAAGTCAAATTGACTGCTCTAAGTAGGTTGTATGATAATCTAAGTTTGCATTTTGTATTGTATTACTTGAGTCTGTAAAAGTGGAAATAGATTAGACTAGAGTATTTTTCCAGTAAACAGTCTCAAGCCTAAGAATAAACCCTGGAAGAAGATCATGCCTCAGAGAATACCAGTTGTGATTTAAATACCCTAGCCGCCATACAGAATACCAGTTGTGATTTAAATACCCTAGTTGCCATTTAGAGTTTGTGAAAATAATTAAGGCAAAAATGGAAGCTGTAGTCGGCACACAAATGCACCACAAATTATTTCAAGGAAATTTCCCTTGTACAAGTATTGTCGCCACAGAGATATACAAGTAGAGCTGCAAATGAATAGAGCCGTTCGTGAACAAAACTGGGGATCGACTCATTTAAGTGAACTCGGCTTGGCTCGTTTTCTTAAACAAGCCGATCGCGAACAAAAAAAATAAACTCGGATAATTAAACTAGTCGAGCCGAGTTTTTGGTATGTTCGGCTCGAACTTGGCTCGTTTAGCTCGGACTCGGCTCGGACTCGGTAACTCGGCTCGGCTCGGATAAATTTTTTATATATAACATATAATAAATATTTACTAATCACTTGTATAAAGATTTTAATTTTTTTAATTAAAATTTAAGACTAATTTTAAAGTAAAATTATTAATTTAATAAAAATTTAATACATATTTTAACAATAAATTATTTAATTAATTTCATATATATCACTAGAACTTGATTACTTTAACAAATAATTTATAATTAAAATTAAGCCTAAATTTCACCTCACACTTTTATTAGAGGAATCTATGATAAAATCGACCAAAATTAGGATTTCGAATAAATTAAAATAGTGAGTTGTTAAAATAAATAATAACATTATAATATTTTTACAAAAATATAAAATAATTTTTATTAATTATATTTTTCAACCACTTAAGGGGGCTTACTTCCTTTATTTTATTTTATATGTCTTTTCTAATCTAAACCAATTTAACTGAAATATCAAAAATTACTAAATCTTTGACAATCGACATCAACAATTTAAAAATAATATATGTTTTCTAAAGTTATGAATGTTTCAATAATTTAAAATAAAAATGATTTTGTTCTAAAACTCGACTTGTGAAATAAATTGATAAAATTACATGGATTAAGAAACAAGTGTAGAGTGTGAGTGTGCGTATATGATTTTAAGATAAAATTAGTATTCGATCTCCATATAACTTATAAAATTATAAATTATACCTTAAGCTAGGTCGATTAAAAAATATATTCGAACTATTAGTGGACAACTCGACTCGGCTCGAGTTCGGCTCGGTTGTTCGTGAGCAAACTCGTGTTCGACTCGGCTCACTAATACATGAGCCATTCGTGAATATTTTTTTCGGCTCGGTTTTTAAACTCGGCTCGGCTCATTTAAAAAAAAATTAGGCTCGGCTCGGCTCGGACAGAACTTGGCTCGGTTCTGTTCGTTTGTAGCTCTATATACAAGGGAGCTGCCTGAGTCGCCACTTAGCACTTAACACTTTTTTTGTAGCCCCAAATTAATTATTTCTAATTTATTTATTTTTCCGTAAAATTCTTAAATTTAAATTTTTCTTAGATAATAACTTACGTTTTATTTAATTTTTTAAGAAAATTCAAAATTCTTGAAAATTAGATTTTACGTAAATATTTATTTTTGATTAATTTATTTTCTAAGAAAATTGAAAATACTGGAAATTTAATTTCTCTTAAATATTAAATTAAGGGTACTCAAGATATTGGTAGACTCAGAATTTCTCCGGGCTTTTAAAGTGAATTTTAATCTTTCGAAGAAAACGAAGACTATGTGCTATTCAGACGGAAAATTCCCGAATACGGAAATTGAAGATAATGGTTTTCTTACTCCAATGGAACTGATTTCAAAACCTACAGACGAAAATTGTGGAACTTCCTCAAAGGCTTACTCCATAGGATACTACTGGGTTTTCCGAAGCAGGAATTGAATGAAATTTCTACGGGTACAATTTTTCTCGAAGATTTTAAGACAACTCTATGATTCCAGATTATACAGTCACACAGATCCTATATTTATCCGGGAATCACAGAGATCAGAAAGGCAGAAATTATGGAGGTCAGAGAGAATAGCGGGAACATACAAATATCTCAGTTATAGGCAGTAAAGTTGGAACCTATGGATAAAATGTAAGAGTTACTAATAGCTGAATGAAAGGAAGCTCATGTAGAAGTACTTGAGGGACTGGACGTCAGGGCAGTGTTTCACTTGTCATGGAAGTTTAGTCGCATCAGATTCACAAGGAGTACATAAGCTATATCCAAGGATCAAGCCTATCTATTTCGTAGCCGAGATTCTTACAGATTCAGTTCAAGGGGAGATTACAAGACTGAGATTGAGACATAAACAAGATTTGATAGCTACCATTATGACAAGATATACGTGTCAAGTAACTATCGGGGGTTTTGTTATAACAGAACAAGAAGCTTGACAAAAAAGGTGAGTAGGGACTCAGTTGACGAGTTGAGACAAAGATGGAATGTTTTCTTAGGGAAGCAGCCATTCAAAACTTATAGTGCACGGGAAAGAGTTGGGATGGATCAGATGACGAGTATAATGAATATCTTGCTTTCATAGCAATCTCTAAAGATGGTCCAACTCACATATCTCAGGTTTCAAATTCTTGAACCACTGTAATATTTTGCTCTCAATATTCATTGCATGATAAGATATTAATGTTTAAATGTTTAACTCTCGCACAAGCATGATAGCATCACACATAGATAATGTTGAACTAGTTCACTAGATTATTTTTCTGGTAACCAGGATTGATGTTTAACTTGTGCATGTTACTTTAGATGATCTTAAATATGTGATTGAATATTTGTTGAACATGATTAATTGTTTTAGTGATATATATATTTTCCAGCACTTAAGACCTTTGTTTTTGCTTATTCCTTGTATCCTTTTATAATTTGATTTGCTCATTTATTCTGAATTATTTGTTAGGATGTGTTAATTTATAATTGGATTGAGATATCTAGATAAGATACATCAACATGATTGGACTAGATAGAATTAGTGATTTATTTGTTAATTCTGTTTATTCCATATCATGCCTATATTGCTTAATTCTTATGTGTCATATTTCTGAATGAATGTCATGTATTCCCAATATAATGCTTGCTTATTATTTATGCCATGAATGCATCTCCTTGTACTTGCATTGATTATAGAAAAAACATGTTTAGGATTACATTAGGGCAAAGACTGCTAGTCCTCCTTATGTAAGGTTGGAATTATTTTTTTTCCCTAGCCTAGAGACAAATCTGTCAAGGGTAGTAAAATGGAGAAAATGGCCAGTCAAAGATAAGAATTAGCATGATAAGGTTGCAGCTGTTGTTATCTCTATTTATAATAAAATCTCTAATCCATCTGGACCCAAACTGATAGGTTGGGTACTAAGAACTATTAATCCATTTGTGAGTGCAGGACATAACAGGTTAATTGATTCATATATATTCTTGGTAATTCATACTCAAGGTATATGATCAAAGAAAGAGCTTCACAATCAAATGTGATTGACAAAAGCTATTCCGTCAATAATCTTTGGAGATGACAATAAAGGCTTTCACTATGGGATAAGTTATACAGAAAAGGGATGTCATCATGGACTCAACAATTGCTATCACTGATAACAACTAATTATTGAGTCATTGATAACAATTAAAGCATCTTTCTTGTTGAAGAATTAAGGCATAAATCCTTTGATTAGACAGTTCTGCATCAAAGGAAAAAATGTCAATTTAAATGAAGGATTAGTGCCTCATCTAAAGCAGGAAGGTTGAGAATCTTGCTCTTGTTAGAGTAAGAAAAGGATATGCTTATGGTTAGACTGGAATCTCAAGAAAGGTGAAGTCAATGGTTTCTAATATAAAGCTTCATCTGACAAAAGTTTAGTTATGGAATTAGAAGCTCTCACCCTTGAACATCAACTCAAGGAACTCTTTTGTAAAGAGGGGTTAGTGAGAGGACTGCCTCATATGGAATTCAGAAGATGTTAAATGTGAGGCATGTCACAAAGAGGAGTCAAAGACAACATCACATCAAAGTAAGATATACCTTAGTGATGATTGATGGCTACTCTTATTAAACAAAGTTGTTTGTGCATTCTCAAGATATCATAAATGGTAATTGATCATATCAGAAGATCAAGATGGAAGCAACTGTAAAAGAAATGATCTTGTGGTCAGATAATGGGACCGAATTCAAGAATCAGTTCTAATTAATATTTGTAACATCAAGAATATTTTGAGACATATTCAGCACTTGGAGCTCCGTGTCAGAATGGAGTGGTAGAAAGGAAGAACCGGAACTTGATTAAAACTACAAGGGAAATATCAAGCTAATCAAGACTTTCTAAATACCAAAGGGCTGAAGCAGTCAAAACATTATACAACAAGTAAGATCAAGCCTTGATCATGATTTACACATGAAGACCACTAATGAGTTAATGGCCAACAGAAGCAAACACCGGATAATCTGAAAAGTTTTGGAAAGAATATTCTACAGAAGTAAACAATAAAATGTTTTCAGTTGTTTGAAGATCTTGGCATTTGCAGCTAAGACTAGTTAGGATATTTTCCATGGTTACTCAGTGGAGTCTACAACCTACATGGCAGTTGTGGTTGATCAAAAGAAGATGATTGAAAGTCTAAGTGTACAATTCAACAACTCTATGCTCCAAGCTGTTACAGAAGAAATATATGGTATTGATGATTCATATCCAAGCAGTGGAATGGCAGTGTATAACATAACTCATTATTTCAAAAGTCAGTCAGCAAGGGTAAGGATTTTCAGGATATCCCAGCAACAGCTTAGGGGGAGAAAAAGCAGGATCAACTAGTTAGACACTACATCACATTGAAAATCAGAGGACACTAAAGAACATATTTTTTGAGATAAAGGGTTTGATGTCAATATTATTCCCAGAGTCTAGTTCTTAAGTGATCCAGATGGTGGAGTAATGATTAGCAGGGCTAATGAGTATGAATGATTTTTTCTATAGTTTTCTATCTGAAGAAGAAACTAAGAAAGTTACAGAAGCTCTGATAGATCCTGATTGATTGGGTGATTGCAAAGTAAGATAAACTCAATCAGTCAGCAAGCAGATTGTAAGGAAGCTGGTATCCAAACCATATGACAATTTTGTAATTGGTACAAGGATAACCAGAAGTCAAAACTGGATGACAATGTAATTGTTACGACTTATGAGGGACAAGGCCAAACTGGAAGCTAGGTTATTATCAGGAAGCAGTATCTAGCAGAAAGCACCAGTGACGAGACTTGAGGATATTACGACACATCAGACACTTGATGCACATTCTACCTGGAATTGGACTCTGATAAATGTAAACAAGTGTACTCCTGGTCGGTGAGTTAAAGGAAGTAGTCAATGCACAACCGTTTATGAACTTTGCAGTTGCAGATCTAATGGACTATGTGTATTTCTTCTTCACAAGCTCACTTCAGGTTGGTATGAACTAGTATACTCCTCAAGAAATCGTCAAGGACATGGTATGGCACTCTAATTGAAGTTACAGTTAAATATGAACCAGTAGAGTTGTCATATTAATAACTCTCTTATCATTAGGCACGGACATAATGTTATATATGTGCAGTGATATCATGATAATATTATATGTTGGTCTACTAACAAAAACTTGTGCAAGATTATTTGCTAAGTAATTGCAGAGTAGGTATGGAGGAGTGTGTTGGAAAGGTTGCAATTCTATTTGGAATTACTACAAGCATGCCAAAAGAATATTTCTTTTAGAAGCTCAAGTAAACCAAAAGAATGATGGCAATACAAGTAAGTTAATGATCTTTTGAAGATGTAAAATTTTGGAAGATTCTGAACAAGCCAAGACTATTTACCAACAGAGACCATTAAAGCTTGATCAATGAAACTCAGGTATAGTGACAAGCTATAGAGGTATGATGAGCTCACTCTTTTACTCAATTACTAATAGACATCATGTAATGTCCTCAAGATGCCAAAGTGCTAGGTTCCAAGCGGATCCTAGAGAATCCAATCTTATAGCTATTAACAAGATCATTAGATATCTTAAGGGACTACCAACTCTTGGAGTAAAGTACCCCTAAAGATATTATGCTTAACATGTTTGGCTATATAGATATAGATTACGCAGGTTGTAAGAAAGACAGGAGAAGCATCTCTGAAGCTGTCAACATAGGTGACAGGAGAAGCATCTCGGGAAGCTGTCAACTTCGTGGAAGAAGATTGATTTCTTGTTTTGATAAGAAACAACTTCAAATCCAACAACTATGTGAACACTCTATGATAAGGCATCTTTACACCAGGTATCATCACTTTAGAGAGCATGTCATTTTAGTCAAAAAGTTACTGACAGAAACATTTATTAAATCACTTGATAAAGTTAATTTTTCAAGACTGATTTGTAAGTGTGGGATATCATTCATTGCATATAGTTTGAAATCCCATATGTAAGGAATTCTTAATATAAGTTCACAATTATTATTAAATCTTCAATATTTAAAGGACTTGTGAATTTATCAGTAATCCAGTACCTCATACTTAGTGCTACTATCTTGATTATATTGATTACAATGTCATATACATTTGTGGTAGTTAAGTATTATAGCATTAAGTTTGAATTTTATTTTAACTGATTTAAATTATGACTGTAGATAATTCCATTCCATATCAGTCTCATAATTTAAATTAAATTAAAATAATATGCAGCATAGTTATTTCTATCTTGTATGGATAATTGTGGTACTTTTAGTATTAGTGATATTATTTAGAATTTTTGTTCTAAGTAATCAATCCTTATTTCTTAAATCACTAATATTGAAAGTTGAAGTATTTTCTAAGTTATGTGTATAAAACTCTCAATATTTTATATGCTTAGTAAGTATTTCTAAAATTATAAATATTTAAGTGCTAGTATCTAACTCATAGATATTTAGTATTTATTTATTTGTTATTTATTTTAGGTAGTTTAGATTATTAAAATTGAAGCAATTCAATGATTTGATTTGCTCCGTAATTCAAACTAACTTAAAATAAATAAGTAGCATGGTTGATTATAACTAAATTTGTCAACAATTGATATCTAATATATTGATTATAAATTATGTGTTATAAGTTAATAATGAGATTTTGGTTTTAGTGAATTTAGCAATGCTTACATCTCAAGAATTCACTGAAATCAGAATCATGATTGTAGCAGGATTAGTTGTGTGCTAATTCTTGACTTATATCAGTTAATGATACTTAGTTAAGAGTTTACCTATGAACTAATTGTGAAGTATTAGTATTTGTGACATTACTTAGAACTCCTCTAAGTAATCAATTATTATCCTCAGTCACTTATACTAATATAAAATTCCTAAACACTTTGATAATAGATGCATTACTCAATGGATCAAAGTATATGGAACTTAGAACATCTTTCTAAGATTGCAAACAAGACAATGTTGGTAAATGTTGCTTTATTTATCGAATCAATATTGTTTGAGATATTACAGTTGTTAGGAGTTAACAATTGTACAACATATAAAATTGAATGCTAATGTCTATTTGATAGATAATTGGTATTTAATTCATTGATATCTTATTTTAAGATATTTGCATTATGATGTTAGACAATCCCATGTCAAATCAGGTTCATGATTTAAATAATATTAAAGTAGGGTGCAACATAAGTGTTGGTATCTAAAGTACTTGACAAGTATCGGTCAATGATATATTGTTAATATTTTGTTGCAGATAATTATGAGATTTTAAGTTTTAGTGAATTTATATGAGTTGCTATATCTGAAAGATTCACTACAATTTGAAATTAGCAGCATAGTCAGTCTTATTAAGATTATTTATCAATAAACAATATTGTTGGTAATAATTTTATAAAGATAGATTATGGAGATTTTGATATGAATGAGAATTGCTTAGACTTTACCCTAAGTGATCAATACTTTTACAAAAACTCATTCAAATTGAAAGAAAAAAATCTTTCTTTCTCTTCATAATACTGCTAGGACATGAGTCTATGTCTTTTTCATATTAAAAGACATGATTATTTATCTTTATTCATAAAAACAGATTATGCACTCAAACAATTTTAAGAGTAAAATCAAACTTCTTTCTACATTGATGATTGCTTAATTCATTAAAATCTTTTGAAATCACTATTGTACATCATTTCTCTCAAAGATTAAATGCATGACTTTCATCCATTATAGATCTTAAATGCATTTTATCACTACATTTCCATATGTTTTCTGATACAGGTTCAGCCTCCAATGGCCTTCTTTCATTTGATAGTCATGAAGTTGACAACCCACAACTTCTATCCCAGACTGTAAAGAAAAACATAGAAACATAACCAACCAACACTCTCTTACCACTAAAATGAAGTATGAACGAGCGTGAGGGAGAAAGTGCCTTAGTGCACCATATAAGGAAGGTTCTGAAGTCAACCCAGTACCTCTGTCTCATACAAAGATGAGTAGTATTAAAACCGAGGCAGCTGCTAGCTCCCATACATCTTCTCAAAAAGATGTAATGGCTGAAAAGGCACAAAATAGTTACTAGATTCATCCTCTCAACAGGGTGCGTCTATTGAAATTCGCCTGTCGGCCAGGGTATCCGATGTAGTGTCACCACCTCAAATATAAACAATTCTTGATGCACAAGAAAATGTTACACACACAAAGGATGAGTTGACGGAAACAAGAGTTTAGACCATTTTAAGGTCAGATTCGATTGTTCAAGGTTCTATACTGGACCAATTGCCTTTACATGTGTTAGGAGAGGATACTGATCCAATAGCCATATGTCAGTGGTTAGTGTCTACCTCCCCATGCTTAAATCCCCTGGATGCACCTGCGGATAGTGGATCTGACATAGGTGCAGATCGGCAACTTGTTGACAATGATTCAGATATTACCTGATGAGTCACAAGAAAATGTCTTCACAGATATTATAAGGGAACTTTGATCTTTATTCTAAATTCTTTGGATTATTGTTTACCTTCCCAGAGTTCAAATTTGGAACCCTAAAAGGGTAACTAGCAACTTGTAGATTATGACTCAGATTCATCTGACGAGTCTAACAAGGATAGGGATTGGCGAACTCCCATTGCACCACCCGTGACCTCCTTATGGATGGATAAGGTGATTTCCTTGCAGGTACAACTGGATTTTGGAGCTATGAGAGGAGTGATACACTTGTGAGAATGAGTGTAAACACGAGTGGAGAGAAGAGTGAAATACTTATGAGGTACACGAAACAGAATCACACACTCACAGTGAGGAAGAAAGAGAAACACCATATCCCATTCCCTATTCCTAAACATGGTTCTTGATACTTCATGTCTAGAATCTGTTTATGATTGTAACCTAACTCTTAGGGGCCTAAAGTTTACTGATTGGATTAGAATACTTCAGGACCTAACAAGTTCGGGACATAACAATGGGTAACAATTGGTGATCTCACATTTGGGAGGTATAAGGAGTTGGGAAGATTGGTGAACATGATGATCAACAGTGAATTCATTCTTGCAGCATTTAAAGGGACATGGTTGATCAGACTATGACTTGTTATTTCTTTTCCAACCAAGTAAAATATGAGAACTCCTTCAGACAACAACATACATTCCTTCTCCAAGGGGGAGATTAAAGCTAAAGTAATAGTTTGGAGGATTCTTCAACTAAGAGGGAGAAATAGCAGGAAAGAGGAAAAAGGTAAAGCACATGTACACCACACCACACCATTGTTGTTTGTAACTACGGTTCCTATTGTACGGGAGAGGTGGTAAACACAAAGTGATTTCCTAGTAATCAGAAGAAGTGGTTTGGGTCATCACTATTCTTGATAAGGGGAGAAGCTATTTTCCAAAAGGAGAGTACCATTGGTTTTTATCTGCGGATCCTATTGTACGGGAGAGGTGGTAAATGAAGGTGATCTCCTTTAAGCAATTGATTCTCATAGGGGGAGAAGCAAGAGAGATATGTGCTTCTCAACAGTAAATGTGGTTGTACAAAAGAAGCTGCTGATGATTACTTCAAGACTGAGAAGTGTTATCTGGCAGAGATTTAGAGAACTAAGGAAATGAAGATGAGACTGATTGAAGAGCAGTTCAGTGCTAGAGAAATAAGCATCTTTCATTTCAGTTACTCAAGAAATCTAGAAATGCAGTATTTGATCCAGAAAAGCAGTAGCATTATTTTCAGGTACTGGTAATTTACTTTTTCTAGTTGTTAGTTGAGTTATCCTCTCTATTTAATTTGTTTTTTAGGTTTAACAATCAAATAGGGGGAGATTGTTGGTGAGACTGCGTAGTTGTATGAACAGTTACGTGATAACTCAACACGATAACAACACTAGAACTGGACAGGTTAATAATACTACGTCTACACAAGAAATCCAGAAGAATGAAGACAAGGCAAATACAAAGAATCAGAAGATTTGAAGAAGGCCTGAAGTCTGTTTATAGGTCACTGAAAGAAGTTCATTAATATGATCACGCCTCAGTGAAGAATAAAGATTAAAGACTTTTAGGGTTTCAGAAATGATAAAGATTCAGTGTATAAGTGCAACCAGAAGATTTCAGTGTATTAGCATTGATTAAAGATAGACAGTGTATGAAGCATAGGAATCTGAAGAATTGAAGACAAGGTATAGACAGAGGTTCAAGAAGACATCTACATTCTTGAAGTTATACTCACTGAAAGGAGTTCATTTATATGTTTAAGCGTCAGTGAAGAACAGTGAATGAAGTATTCAAGATTGTAGTAGTAATGAAGACGTTGTCTAAAGTACCAGAAAGGATTCTAGTGAAAGTATATTTGTTTATTGACAGTCAGTGTTCGAAGCGATAAAGTTGTTGCAAGCTTAACAATGTAATCAAGGCCATAATACGAAGACCTGAATCGAAGTTATTCGTCTGTGAACCAGACCAGTTGTACTAGGCGTCAACATCTCGTGAAAGGAATCTGAGTATTATTTTTAGAAGAATTGTTAAGTTGAGGAACATACTTGGATTGAACGTTTATCCGTTAAAGTACGAGAAGAGGTGCGCGGGGTATACAACTAAGCGGCTCGAGGGATTGGCGAAGCTCAAAGTTTAATTGTTAAATTAAATAAATTTATTTAGTGGACTTTAATATAATTTATTTAATAAACTTAAAATGATTTATCTTATAAACTTTAAATAAGTTTATATTATAAATCTAAATTAGTTTATTTATATAAGTTATATTTAATTTAATTTTATAAATTAATTTAGTTACAATTTAAACTTAAAAAGAAAAAGAAAAAGAAAAAAAACAAAATAAAAAGAAAAAGAAAAAGAAAACAAAAAAAGGAAAACAAAAAGAAAACAAAAAAGAGAAAAAGAAAAAGAAAATAAAGAAAAAGAAAATAAAAGGAAAAAAGAAAAATAAAAGAATAAACAAACAAACGAGTGAAAGTTTGTTTGGTTTTGTTTAAGTACAAACTTTTGTACTAGTACTAGTAGTTAGTCGCCAGGGAAGTTTTCCCCCTCCCCTTCTTGTTGTCGCCACAGAGACAGATAAATATTCTAAGGCAAGGAGCTCCTCACCCTGTTCGCCATAGAAACTACTACTCCTCCTTTTGTTACTCATGTAGTCGCCATAGAGGAGATGTAATATTTTCCAAGTACAAACATTACTCCTTGGTCGCCACAGAGCACTCCTCAACCTCATCCACTACTTTATTGAATCAATCAATAAATTTGTGTAATCAATATTCTTCCACACATCTTTATTGAATATTAAGACTACACTTTGAAGCAGAAACATTCAGTTGTATTGTTCTAATTTTTATCTTCTTCTCCGACGAGAGGAGATAAAACAAGCAGCAAAGAAAATACAGAGAAGTTCCGGGCACATTGTAAATCTGTTATTCTTCTCACCGGAGTAACGTTATAATGCCCGATTTAATTCTTGTATGTTCATAGGGGCATTATAATCGTTACCCGGTAATTAAATCCTTAGACAAACAAAAGCTAGATCATTTTATAGGATTTGATTTGTAAATCTTTGTAGTAGCTAGGAACTTTATTCTTAGATTGTAGCTGGTTAATTTATTTACCGGAGTGTAGCAACACCTCGACAAGTATGTGTGTTTATGGACTCGACAAGTATGTCGACCCGATAAGACGGGGTATTATTTGTAATATCCCAAGTGAATAAGAATAGAAGTATTCAGAGTTTTTATAGATATAAGTCAACAACTAATATGTACCAAATTGTTATATTTTTTCGGACTAAACTGTGATGGATTATTGGGTCTTATTTATGCATTCAAATGTAGGTACTGTTGTTCTATTTCATATCTTTTTATTTATTTATGCAAAATGAGATGAATTTGGTTTAGTTAAGTATCGAACCACCGACCTCTTTTTTAGAATTTCATGTAAATTGATTTTAAAGTTTGTTTTAAAAATCTTATTAGTTAAATCACAATTTTCCTTTAACCCAATTAAAAAGTCCGTGGACACCTAATATATAGTTACATAATTATAAATTAATCAATCACACACTAAATTTATAAAATACTCATAGTAATTTTAGGATACGTGATATCGCAGAAAGCGAGAATCGACGTTAATCGGTGCAAACACCATTGAGGGATTAATGAGATGATTGGAGATTGATTGAAATAACTATCCGGATATTAATCAAAATCAATCTTTAGTATATATTATAATTTTATTAAGTTTGTTATATTTATCACGTGGCATAATATATTTATAAGTAATATTTAGTTTTAAGTTATGTTAGCTCGTGGAGAGTGCTGATCTATATCTTATTTGTAATGTTATGCATATTTTAAAATTAATTTATATGTGCCGGTTATCACTCTATGAAGAACCCTGTTATATAGAGAACCATGGAGAATTATTACTTAAAAAAATTAAATTTATAATTTATTTCATTTTTTATCATATATGATTACAAATTTTAATTATCAAGTTAAAAAGCCAAGTTACACAGTTTTTTATTTAAAAAATCTTTGAAATTTATTAAAAGGTTTAAAATAGTTCCATGGTAGAATCAGAGTGGGATCACACTAATTTAAAATTGTTCCACTGTAAAATCAAATTTAAAATTATTTTTTAAAAAAAGTTTAATTGTTATTTTTTCTTATATTCAAATATAATTATTATTCTATATTAGCATCAAATTTTATATCTTTTAAAATAAAATTTTACAATTTGTGATGCGATTCTATAATAAAATCAAGGGTTCTCTACGATTCTGCATACCAGAGGGTTCTTCATTGATTAATGACCCATATAAAGAGAACCTACACTTGTTCTTTACACAATACAAATATGATTGTTCTTCGTTGAGAAATGCCCCACATATGTAATCATAAATTTTATGTATAAAAAGAAAAAGTAAGATAACCTTAAGATTGATCTTTACCTAAGACTAATAAGATTGCATCATATGTTCACCATATACTCCCCGATATTTACCCAATTTAATGTCTTATAATTATACGTTAATTTATTAAAATCATACAAGTGTACATAAGTTCATGTTCTTATCAAAATTAAAAATTGTCTAAAAAATTACTATAAAAAATTGAATTAAATTTGAAAAATTATAATTTACCATGTTTTATTTACAAAATTATTTTAATACATACCTTGATTCGTTTGAGAAATTATTTTAGTTTATAAACAGATCCGCCTTGCACGGATTTTTACGCTAGTTATTATGAGATTATAACTGGACCTTTTTCTAATTGGATTAAGATAATGGTGCTTTGATCGTCGGGTAGCTTTCTCAATTCATAATTATCATTACTACTTATAACTAGCTTAAATCTCGTGCGATGCACAGGTTCCCGTTAATATTTAAATTTTTTATTTATCCCGTCATATTATAATTTTAAAATTATTTATATAAATATATAATAATAATAAATTTATAAAAAATAGTAGGATAACATGTAGTCGTAGTTTAGTAGGATAAATATATTATATATAGTAGTTTAACAATTTAGTAGTTTTGTGGATATATAACACTATTTTTTTTAATAATAAGATAAGCTATGGTTGTAATTTAGTAGGATAAGTAGACTATGTGAGTAGTAGTTTAATAATTTAGTAGTTTAGCAGATATATAACACTATTTATTTATTTATTTAATAACAAAAATTAGGAAATAACCGTTGAACCAAATTATACCCCGTTCCGATTATCATAATATAGTATAGATTCTCAAAAGCTCTGAAATAATTATTAATTTTCAAATAATATGAAATAATTATATTACAAATATGAAAAATAAAACATATTTAACGGGGCAGCAATTTGCAATCTTCTGCCGTTAATCTGATAAAATGATTTCCTTCAAAAAAAAATCTAATAAAATAAATTGTCATGTTGTATTTGTTATTTTTGCTAAACTGTTGCATTTTAATCACAAAGAGATAAATCAAAATGAAAATGTTAAAACACGGATTTAGTAATTCTTCGGATGTTTAATACCTTTAAGAATTGATCTAATAAAGATTAAAAAAACTACTTGGCAAGTACTTATTTGAGGGTGTATGCACATGGTTTATTCCAGTTATATAAAAAAAATTATTGAAAATATTATGACAGCTTGGTATATTGGAAAATATTGTAAAAATATGGGATTTCTCTTTTAAGTGTAAGCATGCATATTAAGTGGCATTTATGTCCTCTTAGAATGCTCTATAAAGGCTTGAATTGGTATTTTGTACTCGAGTTATTTGTGTATTTGATGTGTTTTCGTAGTGTTTTTGCATTTCAGGCAGAAATAAAAGACTCAGGAGATTTAGCATTGTTTTGATGCTAAATTGGTGTTTGGATGGTGATCAAGAAGATTGCTCGTGCAAAGACCATCTCAAACTAGCAAAAGAAGAAGGCAATTTCAGTTTTTCTAAAGATTCAGGGCGCCCGCGCTGTAGTAGCGCGCACCCACGCCAGAGAGCAGGGAGACAGCGCCCCCGCGCTGATGCAGCGCGCGGCCGCGCCGTATCGGGATAATAAAATCCTGATTCTACTACAATTCTGTTTCCTGGACTCCTCGATTAATTGGACTGCTATATAATGTTAATTTATGATTGTTTTTCAAGAAGAAGATGTTCCAGAGCTTAAGGAGAAGACGTAAGAAGACCATATAGCACAACTCAACGAAGGCGAAGAAACCCTAGTTTATTCTTGTGATTCTTTGTTTTAAGTTGTACTCTTGGATGCTAGTTTTCTTATTTGTTGAACCTATACTCTTGTTATGTACTTGGTTTATTATTTATTCTATATAAAGACTACGTTTATTGTACTATGCTTTCATTGAAACCCACGTTGATGATGAGTCCGATTATGGGCTAATCGTTATCGTGGGGTTCTAACGGATTTACTTATGGGTTTCTTTAGTTAATTTGTTTTGATACCTTAGTGTGTGGTAATTGTATGATAACCTAGTATTGGTTGTGTTTATTCATCTTATGTGCGTCGCGAACTTATAAGATAGCTTGTTAATCTCTAATGAAGCAAAAGTGAATTTAGGGGTTTAGAACTTGCCATGCTAGCATAGGTTCATGTATTGTTATGCATGATTCGTAGGTAATTTTAACCATCTTACTTGCCCTATGTAATCATGATAGATAACTTGAGCATTAAACCGTTATATTTTCAAATTCTATAGACATATAGGGTCTCAATATAATTGGTGTCTATTCAGCTTCTATCTCTTTTTTGGATGTCTGGTAGTAGGGTAATCGTTCAACGAAAGTTGGCGTTTACTAGTTTCGTGTTATCTGATTAGTGCCATCACCATTGCATGCTAAGGTTAAGAACAAAGAGGCTACTGAATGAAGTAGTAATGAAGTTAGAATCCCATGTTTGTTTCATATAGTAATCAATCTCTTTTAATCTCTTAGTTTAAGTTCTTTAGTATAATCTCTTAGTTAATCATAGTTATAAACAATCTCAAATTGTGATCATCTTAGATTGAATAATAACCATAACATTGTTGCATAAGTACATTGATTAAAGTTAACCTAAACCAATCTCTGTGGGAACGAACTAGAATTAATTTTATATTACTTGTGATCGTGTATACTTGCGTGAATATTAGCGCGTGTTTTCGTCCTAACAATGCATAAATTTACATTATTTTACATTAATTTTGATATTTTAAATATTATTTTAACATGCTTGCATTATCAATAAACAAACGAAATGTCATACACTAGGCCCAAAGACCAGTAACTAAGGTTTAGATGTAGCAGGTCCAAGGACAAAAGAGTCATTTAACTAATAGCTGGTTGTACAATGGTGGAGAGGGAGAGGGAAAGGGGTATCGATTATCTTGTATCTGAAATCAAGGTTTGGGAGAGGCTGGCATCTTGAAAGTCCAGTTAATCATCGTGTACTCATTTTATCCTCTAATTAAACAATGTTCTTCTTTAATTTATAAAATTATTATCATCTTGTTCTGTCTTGGTTACTAGATGGTGTCAATCGTCTGAGTAATAACTAAATCCATTACAAGTGGTATTAGAGTATAGATACGAGATGGGGCCGCAAACAGTAACTCAAAGGATGGAATCGTTTAAAGGGAAGTTCACAGATCTGGAGAGGGAAATTTCGGAGATGACGTCTAAGGCGATAGATAGAGCAGTGGAAACAATGCATCATTCACTTTCAGAGATGGTTAAGAAGGTTTATAAAGCTAGAGAAGAGGATTCTCAGCCCTCAAATCAAGGCTTTAGTTGTTGATAAACTGGATAAAGCGTGTAGACTTGAGAAAACAGTTGATGATGATAGTGAGGATTTAGAACAATTACAAGTGTTAACTCCTGCAAATCATTCCCCTGAATTGTTTGATTTAAGTTCTCAAACTGATTTTATTGTTTTTAAGGTTGAGTCAATTGAAAAGGCTATCAATAAAGGTTTTGTATATCCTTTTATCGGGTATAAATCGATTCCAGTTTATAAGCTTCATGAGAATGAATATGGTAAGTATCATTCGGAAGGGAGATATAAGGAAAAGAGTAATGTCCAATTTGATAAAAATAAGTGGCCTGATAACATTATAATTTCAGAAATGATGAACCAACCTGTATCTATGGAGAAATTTCCAATAGTCAAAGTATTGTTTGGTCGAGATTCTCCTCTGATTACTCGTCTAGGCAAGGGTCATTTTTCTATGGACAACATTGAAGCTACATTGCTGAAACGGGATGCAGTTTTGGATCACCAACAAACATTGGTTAGGCAAACTTATGAGAAATTAGCTGTAAAGTTTTACGGCCCTTTTGAAGTGTTGGAATCGATTGTATATAGATTAAATCTTCTTGAGATAAGTAAAGTTCATCATGTTTTTCATATATCTCAGCTCAAACGAACTATTGGGCTTTTACCATCAAGTCCAACAATTCCATATCAGTTTACTATAGAACTGGAATTAGTGGCTGATCAAGAAGTGCAAGTAGATATTAGACAGCGGCAACAAGGCTCACAGACGGTTGTGGATGTGTTAATTATGTGGAAGGGACTATCACTTTTCGAGGCAACCTAGGAGGACACCATGTCTATTGCAGCACGATTCCCATACTTTCACCTTGAGGACAAGCAATATTCTATGCCTGCTTCAAGAAAAATACCATGATTAAGTCGGGTATCTGAAACTCCAAACATTAAATATTTTTCCAAAATGATTTCGGAAATAATAACTATTAGAAGTTTTGTTAAATATTTAAGATTTCAGTCAACATATATGAAAATAGTGGATGCGTATTCTTGCCCTGAGTTCCAAGTTGCTGCCACAATGAAATGGCTACTGATGCGGTTGGATGCATTCTCTGGTGTTACATTTACCTTCCTTATGGTTTTCTCAATGTATTTTAGAGATAACATAAATCCTGCAATTACAAGGTTGGCTGTAACATATGGATGCACATTAAATGATAATCTATCCGGAGTAATATGGTGTTTATACTATTTGGAAACCAAAATGATATGATTAGAGAGAATTCTTCAATACATGACCAATCCCAGTGAAACTCCTCTTATCATACAAGAAAACAGACCAGATAGTTCTTGGCCATTAAGAGGATAAATTGATATTCATAATTTTCAGGTTCGCTATGCTCCATATTTACCCATTATTCTAATGGCGTAACATGCACTTTTACGGCAGGGATAAAAATTGAAATTTATGGATAAAAAGGTAGTGGGAAATCACTTCTAACACAAGCACTTTTCAGGGTAGTTGAACCTACAGCTGGTTGTATTATCATTGATGGCATTGATATTTCATCCATTAGACCCCAAAGCTTGAGGTCAAAGCTCAGTATTATTCCTGAGGATCCAACAATGTTTGAAGGAACTATACGAAATAATTTAGACCCGCTTGAGCAGTGCGTCGATACACAAATATGGGATATTTTAGAAAAATGTCAACTTGGAGACGGGGACAAGAAGATGGATAGAGATTTGGATTCTAATGTTCATGAGAATAGGGAGAACTGGACCACGGGTCAGCGACAACTTATTTGTCTCGGGAGAGTTTTACTCAAGAAGACTAAGGTGTTGATATTTGATGAAGCAACCGCTTCAGCTAACACATACACTAATAATCTCATCCAACAAACTCTCAGGAATCACTTTTCTGAATATACTTTTGTCACCATTGCACATCGTATCACTTCAGTTCTTGACAATGACATGATCTTGTTTTTTAATAATGGTATTGCAAAGAAATATGGTCCCCATCATCAAGGTGGTTACAGAACAAGTCTTCTTCTTCTCAAAGCAACTACAAGTATGATTCATTTGGTGTTTCATGTTTCCCAACTCAAAAGGTATCTGGGAACAGATCCTGCCTCTGCTCAGATTTCAATTTCTGCATAAATCACATCTGACCTGGAATTAGAAGCTGAACTTGAACTTGTGCTGGGTGTTAAAAAAGTGCAGATTAAGAAATTTATTTGAGAGGAAGTTTTGATTCAATGGAAAGGATTACCAGCATTTGAGGTGACGTAGGAGGATGTTACACTGATTAGCTAGCGTGTTCCTTCTTTCCACCGTAAGGACAAGGTGGCACTTACAGGGGGCGGTAATGTCATACATGTTGTACAAATCATGCATGTATTATAACAAGACTAAGTCAACTTGACAGTCCTAAGTAGGTTATATGATAATCTAAGTTTACATTTTGTATTGTAGTACTTGAGTCTGTAAAAGTGGAAATAGATTAGACTGGAGTATTTTTCCGTAAACAGTCTCAAGCCTAAGAATAAACCCTGGAAGAAGATCACGAAGATCATGCCTCAGAGAAAGTGTGAAGAAGATTAGAGTTGAATAAATCTATTTTGAGGAAAACATTTTAAGGCAAGAAATCTGCAAGTCACAAATCAAGTCATATAGGGAAGCCATTCGAGAACTCCAGAATGACTTATCAACAAGTCAAAAATAGCTTATAGAGAAGTCTCAGAGATATCAACAAGCCAAAATGACGATATGAAGATTGAAGATATCGACAAGTCATTTTTGCATTAGAGAACTAAGTGATATCGACAAGCCAAAATGAAGATATGAAGATTAGAGATATCGACAAGTTAATCCTTCATGCAAAGACTTGAAGACCTCGACAAGCTAAGCTCATTCGAGAACTCAGAGATCTCGACAAGTCAAGTTCATATTCGAGAACTCAGAGATCTCGACAAGTCAAGTTCATATTCGAGAACTCTGAGACCTCGATGAGTCAAAACACATGTATAGAACCAAGAGATCTCAATAAGTCAGTATACTTATTGTGATGTCAGTTCTCTATAGTTCAAACTGGAGATCTAGATATAAACCTCAAGTACAGAATGCAAACTAGTTAAAGATCCAAGATTGTCAATTAACAAACAAATCAATCACTGATTTGAAAAGTCTACAAAAAGTAGCTTAAAGAATACAAGATCAAAGGCCAAGATTAACTGACAAAGTAAAGTCACAGACATGCATTATTTACAAATATACACTAAGCCAGAAATAGAAAGTTTCAGTTAACTTAAAGTAGGGTTTAGTTCATGCTATTGCATGCTTTGTAAAACCTGTGTTTACTGTTCTATAAAGTAAATACTGGATGCTTTATTTTAAGGAGTTACAAACAGATCTAAAATTCTAGTAACTCTCTCAATAAAGAAGCTGAGTTCTTTAACGACAAAGACCCAGAAATTTGTAGCAAGACATACTTGATTTTAATATAAAATTAAGTGAGTTTTGAAGATGGTGTGTTTATGTGCATGTTTTTCTATTTCTGTTGAAACACTTTATCTCTACAAGTTAGACTACTTTGTTCACCATATCCATAATAGTTCAAAAAGCTTAAAAATAATCTAAAACACATTCACCCCCCTCTGTGTTGTATTCATTATCTAACAGGTGGTATCAGAGCAAAATCTGAAAGCAAATAGATTAAAGATCTTGGAAGAATGAATACACAGAATCTTAGCAGTATCAAGATCCCTACTTTTGACAGATCTAACTACACACTATGAAAAAAGAAAATGATGCTTTTCATAAGAATGGCCAATCCATTACATGTTCAGATTCTCAATAATGGCCCTTTCACCTCCATGGAAAGAGTTGAGAAGTCTACAGATGGAGACATGGTCATTCCAGCATATTATGCTCCTAAAGATCCCTCATATTACACTGAACCTGAAAAGGAGAAAGTCTCTCTGGATAGTGGCTTATAGCTGATTTTAATAGAGTCACTTGACAATGTAATGTACAATAACATTATCAACTATGACACAGCCAAACAGATATGGGAGAAGATAGAAATTCTATGTGAAGGAACAAAGGAAGTTAGGTCAAACCAAAGAAAGATTTTGGTATCTCAGTATGAGGGTTTTATGGCTAAACCAAAAGAAGGAATTACTGAAGTTTTTGAGAGGTTAAATAAATTGATAAATGACTTGTAGCTACATGATAAATATTATGAGGCTGAGGAGGTTAATATAAAGTTCCTGCTAGCTCTTCCTAACCATCTTGAATAGAAAATATCAGCTATTAGAGAAGGAAAAGATCTAAGCAGAATGACTTTGGAAGTTCTATATGGAATCTTGAAAACTTATAAACTTGAGATGCTGCAAAGAAAATCATTGAAAGCACACCATGGACATGTTGTTGATGGTTCGAGTGCTTTTATTGTACATGACAGGGAAGAAAGTGAGGATGAGCAAGATAATCAAGTTCCAGTTATTCAAGCTATGAAACAAAAGAACAAAAGACCTTAGAAGCAAGTTGTGTTGGAGCTGAAGGAAGATGAATACTACACCTTGGATGAGCTAGATGAAATGGACCAATCCATGGCTTGGCTAGGAAATTTTTCAACATAAGAGTCAAGAAGCCAAGGTTTTTCAAAGTCAAGGGATAATCTTCCAACAGCAACAATTAGAAACCAAAAGCTCAGTATAATTCAGCTAGCAAAGGTGGCTGTAAAACATGATATGTGGACAGATCAAAGATAAGGTGCTTTAACTGTAATGAGTTGGGTCACTTTGTTACTGAATGGAGGAAGCCCAAAAAGTTGAAGAAGGATAAAGCTTACTTGAAACTGGAAGCTAAGTATGAAGCTCTCTTGAAGAAACAGTCTGGAAAAGCATATATTGCAGAAGGAAAGAGTTGGGATGACACTGATAATGATGATGAGGATGAAGAAGTTGGAAACTATGCACTAATGGCTTTTGAGCATGGAGAAGCATCCACTTCAAAATCAGAGGTACCAACTCTAATCACTACTGATTTGAATGATAGTCAATATAAGGAGACTATGGAAAAGATGAGTGTAGATATATTTTATATACACACTAGCATGGTAGCAGCTACTGAGGAAGTCAGTAGGCTAACAAAAGCTAATGAGAAGCTTGAGATTGAGAAGAAAAAACTCGATCTGTTACTTGTAGAGCTTGAGTCAGTCAAGCAAGAAAATGAATATATGAAAAACAAGCTGAAGTGTGCTGCTGAAATTGAAGTTGTGTTGAGGGAGAAACTGGAAAAGAATGAAATAAAGTTGAAGTCTTTCAGGAATGCATCTAAGTTGGTTGGTCAGTATCATGAGAAGAACAAGCCATATTCTAACATAGCTATTGGTCTTTATTATGATTACTTAAATAACAACAAGAAAGTTGTAGGTGGTAAAGGAAAATCAACTGAAAATGAAGATGTCTCAGCTATGCTGAGAAAGGTTGGTTCTCCTATGTTCAAAACATGTGAAGTGAATTTCAGTGAAGAAGAGTTGATCATAAAACAAGAAATTGTTGATGAAGATAATAAAAAGAAGAATGCAGAAACAACTCCAACTTCTAAAATTGACAAGAAGCCCATGGTCAACCAAGATTCCAAGACACCTGTCAAGGAAGTAAAAACAGAATATTCAAGAAAGGAGAAGAAGTATAGCAATGGAAAGATTGGGATAAACAAAAGCAACAAATTTGCATTTGTTGCAGATGCTACAAGGAAACAATGGCAAAAATGTGGCTCTGTGAATTATCTAACTCACCTTTATAAAAAGGTTGTTAGCAAGCCAGTAGAAGGAGCATGCAAGTATAATGAAGCAAATGCAAATGATCCCTACTCATTCTGTGAAAAGTTTGATTGCATCCCTTGCAACTTGAAAGTGATGAAAAGTTGCCATAAGCTGAGAGTAGACCTCAAAGAAGTAAATTTTGGCTCTGCATCAAAAAGGGAGAATGCACAATAGTCCATGAATATTATTCTTTCTGAAACAACTCATTCTAATTCTGATCATTCTGTTAACAAGAAGAAAGTACCCAACACTGCTTGGGTTGCTAGACACACTTAATCCTCATTGTGTGCAGGGCAAAAGAAATAAAGTCATATGGATCATAGAAAGTGAATTCTCAAGACATATGACAAGTGATATTGCCCTGCTATCATAATTTGAGGAGAAGGCTGGCCTATTAGTGACTTTTGGAGACAACAACAAAGATTTCACAATAGGATAATGCAAATTAATTTCTGGAAATATTGTCATTGAAGATGTAGCACTGGTAGATGGTCTTGAAGTGAATCTTCTTAGTGTTAGTCAATTTGCAGACAAAGGATTCAAGGTCTTATTTGACAAAGGAGAATGCACTTTTATCAGCAAAAAGACTGGTGAAATTGCTCTGAAAGGAGCAAGGAAGGGAAGCTTATTTGTTGCAGACCTGGACTCAGCAAATGAGGATGGAATTTGTTGCTTCGACACCAAGGCATCTGTAGAGCAAAGCAAGTTATGGTATAAGAAACTGTCTCACTTGAATTTCAAAGCAATAAATACTCTAGTCAAGAAGGAGTTAGTGAAAGATATGCCAAACCTATAGTTTGCACAAAATGAAGTCTGTGATGCTTGTCAAAAGGGAAAAAATGAAAAGATCAAGTCACAAGAGTAAAACTGTGAATTCTATAAGTGTACATTTGCAACTTATTCACATGGACTTATTTGGACCAGTTAATGTCCTGTCAATTTCAAGAAAGTGATATGCACTTGTGATGGTAGATGACTACTCAAGATATACATGGGTAGAATTTATGCATTCTAAAGATGAGACTCCATGTATCATAATTGAACATATCAAGAAGATTGAGAAGGAGGCTGAAGATAAGAATTTTGTGAAAAGATTGAGGAGTGATAATGGAACAGAGTTCAGGAATGCAACCTTAACTGAATTCTGCAAAGACAAGGGCATTGTTCAAGATCTCAGCTGTTAGAACACCTCATCAAAATGGGGTAGTTGAGAGAAAGAACAGAACACTAGTAGAGGCTGCAAGAACAATACTGCAAGATGCAAAATTGCCAACAAGTTTTTGGGAAGAAGCTGTGAACACTGCATGTTATACTCATAGCATATATCTTATCAACAAGAATCTTGGAAAATCACCTTACTCAATCTTGTCTAAAAGGAAGCCTACTATGAAGCATCTTCATGTGTTTGGAAGCAAGTGCTATATTTTAAAGGACAACTCTGAATATGTGGGAAAATTTAGCTCTAAAGTTTTTAAGGTAATTTTTATGGGATATTCATTGGAGAGAACTGCTTACAAGGTGTATGTGCTTGAACAAAAGAAAATTATGGAAAGCACGGATGTTACTTTTGATGATGACAAGTGCCCAGACTTGGAATGCCTTGATGAAAATGAAGCTGAAGCCCTACAATTTGAAAATCTCAATATTGATAGTGATTCTGAGGGGGATACTGAAGTCAACACAAATAACAGAATAGATGAAGAGTCAACTGAACAAGTGAATCATGAGAATGGAAGCTTATCTCAAACACCTGAATTTGATAGCACAAACTCAGAGGGAGAAAGAGAAGAAAATTCTGGAAGTCATGCCAATGATGAAGAAGAAGCAGAAAATACAAGTCAGCAAACTCACACAAGGAAATGGGATAAGAGTCACAATGCAGATACAATTATTGATGATCCCAATGTTGGAGTGATGACTAGAAGTGCAACTGTAAATGAATTTCTTCATGCATGTTTTCTGTCTCAAGTTGAGCCTAAGAAAACCGAGGAAGGCCTACTTAATCCATAATTTCTGCTATGCAAGAAGAGCTAAATCAGTTTGAAAGAAACAAATTTTAGAAATTAGTTCCCGCACAAATTAACAGGAGCATAATTGGAACAAAGTGGGTGTTCATGAACAAAATGGATGAAAATGGAATTATTACCCGAAACAATGCAAGGTTGGTTGCAAAAGGTTACTCACAGGAGGAAAAAATTGATTATGATGAGACCTTTGCTCCAGTTGCAAGACTTGAAGCAATAAGGATCTTTCTTGTATTTGTTGCACACTCTAATTTCAAGGTGTATCAAATAGATGTGAAGAGTGCATTCCTTAATGGTGAGTTGGAAGAAGAAGTTTATGTGCAACAGCCACCTGACTTTGAAGATCCAGAATTTCCAAATTGTGTATATAAGTTACTAAAGGCTCTCTATAGACTAAAATAAGCACCTAGAGCTTGGTATGACACCCTGTCAGAATTTGTGATTAATTATGGATTCACTAGAGGTACTATTGACAAGACTCTCTTCTACAAGAAGCATGGTGATGATATGATCCTAGTTCAGATCTATGTGGATGATATTATCTTTGGTTCTATAAATGAAAAGCTTTGTCAAAGATTCTCTAAGCGTATCCAGAGTGAATATGAAATGAGTATGATGGGGGAATTGAGTTACTTCCTTGGACTTCAAGTCAGTCAAAGAAGTGATGGAATCTCCATCATCCAAACTAAGTATGTCAAGGATTTATGAAAAAGTTTGGTATGGTTGAGTATTCACCTGCATCTACACCTAGGTCTACAGCTACAGAGTTGGATGAAGATAAAAATGGCAAAATTGTAGATATTTCAAGCTATAGAGGAATGATTGGATCTTTGCGGTACTTAACTACAAGTAGACCAGACATCATGTTTGCAACATGTTTGGGTGCAAGATTTCAAGCCAATCCAAAAGAATCACATTTGATGGTTGTGAAGAGGATTTTCAGATATTTGAAGGGGACTCCAAACTTAAGATTATGGTATCCTAAGACAACAGCTTTTGAAGCTTGTTAGGTCCCAATTTGTTTGTAGAAGGGGGGTTGAATGCAAACAATACCGTTTAAGCGAATAAAATACGGAATAAGAAAAATGAAACAAAATTCAAGTTAAATAAAATTATTATTAAACTTGAAAGGTGTTACAACTACGGTATCGGTTACAAGGGATTAATCTCAAATCAATTATTACAAATCTAGAATAAATTCGACATGAACTTTTTCTATTTTTGTAATTAAAAGATCAAATGCTAAATGCGATTTGAGATTAAGTTCTAGGGATTTTAATCCTCTAGATTGATACACAAGAACAAGATAAAGATTTCTAGTTGATTGGATTTAACTTTACAATCTAGAAATTTAATCTTGAAGAAAGCAGATGAAAAATGAAAATGTTTTGCCTTTGTTTTCTGCTTCTTTTTCTCTTGACTTGTGTGTTCTGTATGTTGAATAATTGCATGAATAACTTCTGATGTGTTTTGTTGTTTAAGTAAACAAAACAATCCAGTTGAATCAGCAAGACTTTCGGCAAGACAATCAAATAAACTAGCAAGACAATCCTTTGAACTGGAGAGACTTTCGGTGAGACAATCCAATTGTATTGGCAAGACAATCTGTTGAACTGGAGAGACTTCTGGTATGACAATTACTTGACTTGGAAAGACTATCCAGAATGACTTGGTAGGACTTTCGGTATGACAATCTAATTGTCATACCAGTTCAAATCTATTTTGCTGATTATCTTTTTGAATATATTTCCAAAATCATTTCTGAAAAATGCATAATATTAATTCAAATTTAATTAACCAATTAATTCAATTAATCAATAAATTAATCTTTGCAGATTTAATTTATTCTCTTAATTAAATCAAATGACTTAATTAATTAAAAGAGAATTAATACTACTCTTGAACAGCAACCACTATTCTGTAAATCTTCTGAAAATCACTGAAATATATGAATAAATTCCACCACTTCAATGTTGACACTCGATGTACTGTCTGGTTCATGAGTGACTAACTTCCGTGACGTTGCTTCATGTCTTGACTTTGATACTCTGATTTTCTTCAGATTAAATCCCTGTAATTAATTGATACCCTGACGAGATCTCTGTCACTTGATTAAATCCACACTCTTGATTTATATCACTGAGGCATGATCAATTTCTTGAACTTCTTCCAGTGAACTAATTCTTCAAGTCTGTAGATGAATAAAGTTTCTTAACCCTTTGACAGATGTTACTATATGAGATCTCTCTGACGATAGATCCACTATTTACTTATTACATTCTTATTTGAGTTGAGTTAAATCCTCGAATATACAAATAGGCTATGCCATATGCCTTTCAATCTCCCCCTATTTGCTTGTTAGACAATAACAACAAATACCTAGAGGATAACTCAACTAACAAATAAGAAAAAGATATAAACAGAAATGCAAAGTAAATAGCAGAAAAGTTCTGGATTATATTTAACATTTTCCAGATTCCAAAAGAAATTTACAAGTGAATACAAGATAGATGTTCCTCTAGCCTGAACATATAACTACATTAGACTATCTTGATTCATAAAGCTCTAATCACATTACATTGAGTTTTAAGCTAATTGATTTCAGTTGTCTTCTCTTCTGACTTCACCTTCTTCTAAATCTTGAAGCAACTCTTTGTCAAAGACACGATCCTTTTCTGAAGTGAAGCTTGTTGGTCTGACTGGTTGAACTCCAACTGACTTCAGCTTATTCTTGATCTGATTGTACCTTTTAATATTCTTTTCACAATAAGCTTGAATTAAATCAGCAGCTTGAGTCTTCAACATGGATGAGTATCCAGCAGTTCTTAAATGATGTTCCATCCAGATCAGATGCTTAGCTGAGTAGTCTTTAAGAGATTGTACATCTAGCTAACAGATTTGAAGACAATCAGACTTAAAGAATCTCACCTGATGAGGATTGTTGACCACTTGAGGACTAGCCCTGCTGGCAAACTCTTTAAGCCTTTCTCGAAGAACTTCATTCAATTCAGAGCTTCTTTTTACCTTGTTGAGAAGAACCCAAATCTCTGACAAAGAACGATTCTCAAACAGATGAAGTGACACCTTGAAAGATCCTTCACTCTGACAATATACAAAAATGCTCATCTCATTTAGGGATCTATCAAAAGCAGCTGTGATCCTTGAGACTTCAGTCTTGATAGCATTCATGTACATGTCATTGTTAGGATTTGAGATTTCCAGCTTGTCAAGAAGATGTAGGAACTGCCTATCATTGTTAGTGCTCAGCTGAGGCATATCAAGTACTCTCCTAGCTTCATCCCATTTTTCACCAATCTTCAGTCTGACATCTCTTCTCCTTTCTTGAGCCTTAATGTCATGAAGACGTTGCTTTTGAAGAGTTTCTGTTCTTTGTATGTCTTTCCTCATATCAATGATCTGGGAGACCTTTTTGAGTTCAGCTTCTTTTCTTTTCATCTCTGACTGCTGCTGCTGAAACTCTTTCTCAAAGATAGGATCCACTGTAGCTTCCTCTTCCCAATCTCCAAATCACTTTCCTCTTCAGCTTCAAATAAACCATCTTTATCTTCCAAGACTAGTTCAGTGGGAATGTCAAAAATGTCAAAGTCATCCTGTTCTCCACTGTAATAGACATCATCAGCCTTTCCTTTGTCCCCAGCAGAGGTATCTTTTTCTTTCCCCTTTCCACTACTCCCTTTCTTCTCCCCCTTAGTTGAGGGATCCTCTACTGACTTTCCCTTAGATCCTCCATCACCTCCATCACCTCCCGAGCCTGAGCCTCCACCAGACGGCCCTTCAAAGTAAGTCCTTTGTTCTTTATTGGGATAATGAGAATTTTTGATCATGTAGTACAGGTGCTTCATCCCTTCATTCAGATGTTCCATACCTGTCTCTATCTTCAGAAATCTAGAGGAATCCAGTGAATGATTCATTTCAACCAAATCTTCAAGAGAAGTCATCCTTGTATGTAGAGAGCAGAAGTCAGAAATGTCATCAGCTGATAAAGTTGGAGTTTCCTGAATGGAATTGAGCTTTGGTGTGACAGAGTTCTTGAGATCTGAGATATCATTCCTTATGAGTGCCAGCTGATTGTTGACAGAGGTGGAAGAAGAAGACCGTTCAACCACTTGTGCTTTGAATGCTTGAGCTTCAACTTGGCTTTTAGCAAGTTCTTCTTTTAGGGCAGCAATTTGAGCTAACAGGTTTACAGTATCAGTGTCTGTGTGTGCTCTCACCTGAATTTCACTCGTGTTTGGTTCACTCGCCTCACGTGCTTGTGTTTCTCTCAATATAATTGCTCGTGAGGAGTCTTCCTGTTTCTGTTCTTCTGTACCTGCAGTTAAAATCACCCTAGCCTCTTCAAGAGAGGTCAGTGGTGGTGCAATGGGAATTCGCGAGTCCCGATCCTCAGTCAAACCTATCATTTCATGTGAAATAGATGTCTGAATTGCTTCAGGGATAGATTGACCGAGTTGCCCTCCACTTTCTCCAGATAAATCTGCGAGTGGAGAATCCCGTGAGGGAGCCAGAGGTGTTTGATCTGGGAGGGGAGAAAATGACTCTATTAAGGGTGGCTGAGAGTCAGATTTTCCCTCAGAAGCATGTGACTGCTCTTCTGCCGTAACTATGGCAGGCACTGTAACACACTCTATGTGCACTCCTCGCTCTGTGTCCTGAGTATCATCTGTGGATATGTATGGTTCCATTGTGAGTAATGGAATTGTGCTTGACTCAGTACAAGATGCCATGGCCTTATGGCGAATTTCAATAGATTCATCCTGTTGAGAGAATGTCTCTAGCAACTGTTCATCGGCCATTTCAAAGTCTATGTCCTGTTGGGAGGACAAGGATGGGCTTTCAGATGCCTCAGTATAAGTTCTTCTTTTCTTTGGAGGAGGCAGAGTTGAGGGTTCACTCACATTTAACAATGCACTACTTCCTATTAATCTTCTGGGTAACATTTTAGACAGAGGGGGAGTGGTTGAGATAGAATGTGACTCTGTATTTGGCTATATGACCTGGGATTGAAGCTGTGGTTCTACAACTTCATGGTCAGCCCTATCAACCACTGGGAGTCTTTCAACAGAAGTAGGAATGGAGTGAGAGTGAGGAATTACTACCTATAATGGAAGAGCATCTGATGTTGGAGGAGCCTGGGTGGCTTGAACCACTGGAGGTTGAGGTTGCTGTTCATCACCGGGAAGATTGAAAATAGGTAAAGGAATATAAGTGGCCATGAAAGCAGATACAAGTACTGGAACTTGCATGAATTTAAAGGTTGTGTCTTGGCGGGTGTAAATCTTTTTGCTTACTGGAGGGGGTTCGGTTATTGCGGAGTTAGCAAAAAGGGCTTTGTGCTCAGGTGTGAGAAGATGATCTGCTATAAGCATGAGAAAACGAGCATAGTAACATAATACCCTACGATTTGTAGAATAATCACGTAAAGCAGTAGTGAGACGTCTCAAGAGAATGGGAAAAAGTAGTTTGCCAAAATTGATCCTTTGATTGAAAACAACCGCAAGACCAATATACTGCAGAGTGGAAGTGATGTTGTGAAAGTTGGATTTAGTACAGTTGGCAAACACTTTAGAAAGTGTATCGAAGAAAATATCCCATTCAGACACCAAATTGGATTTTGAAAGTTTGGTTAAATTGATCACCCCCTGATAGTGAATAGCATGGAAAAAGTTTGTGATATCATTTTCAGAGGGTAAATTACAAAAATTGTCCAATGGAAAATTTAACGCCTGATTGACTACTGTTTCATCAACCACATACTGTGTGTTTGCCACGGTGAATGAAAAAGATTTTGAATCATCGGCCACAGTAGAGGTGGTGCAAATCAGTCTAAGCAGATCGACATTTAAAATCACATTTGATTTAATAGCAGAGCTAACAATCGAATGGTCATTTAAAAATCTAATCCAAGGCTAAAATTTTTCCACATCACATTTTTCCGGATTAAAATAACCAACCTGATTATGCGCGACAATTTGGAAATTGAGAGCCATTTAAAATAATAATAAGACACACACTTTTAGAATTTTAAGAATAATATTAAGAAAATTCGAATTAATTAAATTAATTTAATAATTCGAATTAAATTAATTATAATCGAAAAATTTAGACAGGAATGTATCTCGTTAAAATTCCTAACTCACAAACACAGTTTTGAAAAACCAAAAGACACAAATCAGAAATTAAAAATAAAATAAAATAATAATAAAAAAAATACCCAAATTAAAAAAACAGAAACTGATTTTGATTTCTTTTAACAAAAATCCAACAGCACTTCTGTATGTATATACTTGTATGTATATATCACAGGAGTGATGATTTTTGTATGCTGAGTAAAAACTCGAGCAAGAAACAATGGTGGCAGTTGAAAATGTTTTTGATCGAAGAGAGAGAAGAGAGAAAAAAACTGTTGAAATTTTTAAAAAAAACTGAACTGAATGATTAATAAAACAAAACAACTGTTAAGTAGACAACTGGTATGACAATTCGGGATAGTCTTACCGATTGTCATACCGATAGTCATACCAGGCTAATTTGAAAAAAAAACAAAAACAAAAACAAATAATAATATATAACTGGTATGACAATCTGATAGTCATACCGATTGTCATACCAGTACAAAATAAAACAAAATATATCTGATATTAATTTTATTACTGGCATGACAATCAATAGTCATACCGATTGTCTTGCCAGTTATAAAATTAATCTGATTTTAAAATAACCAATCATTATTACTAAAATGACTTTCAGCAAGACAATTTCAATTGTCTTGCCGATTGTCATTCTAGAATAAGAAAAAAAAGTATAAACTGATTTATATATACATGTGTACTGAAATGATTTTCAGCAAGACAATTTTAATTGTCTTGCCGATTGTCATTCCAGTAGAAAGACTATATATATTATTTACAGAATACATTAACAAATATGGAAAACTGAAGTAAAGTCTTATATTAATAGTAAAAATTTAGAAAATATTTACAAAAACAAAGACAATATTTCAGAATTAATTATTTTTATTTCAAAAATAGATTTTTGTTGAATTTTAGCAAATAAAATTCATAGAAAAATATTTTTAGAGAAAATAAAATATTCTGAGATATTTGAAGTTAACAAGTCGAGTAAATAAAACAGATAAGATAATAAAAATTCCATAGAAATAAGCAAGAAATATGATAGAATGATAAAACAAATTTGCAAATGAATTTTTCATTTATGAAAAATTCATTTGTAAATTCATTCAAGAACATATCTCAGATATTAACTAAATTAATCACTAAAACTATTCAACATGCCCAATTTACCAACTAATCTGGAATTGACAACTTCCTGAGGTGCTTTTCCTATCAACAACACTTCCTGCGTAATCTGAATATGTATATCCAACAAGGTTAAAACCAGATTCTTTAGGGTACCAAATACCTAGATTTGGTGTTCCCTTAAGATATCTTAAGATTCGTTTAACAGCAATGAGATGAATATCTCTAGGATCCGCTTGGAACCTTGCACATAAGCATGTAGCATACATAATATCTGGTCTACTTGCAGTAAGATAGAGTAACGAGCCAATCATACCTCTGTAGCTTGTGACATCTACCTTAATGGAGTTTTCACATGGTCCAAGCTTGACAGCTGTAGTTGATGGAGTCCTTGCTGATGCAGAATCCTCTAGATTGTACTTTTTGAGGAGTTCCTTGAGATACTTGGATTGACAAATAAATGTTCCATCTAACCTTTGATTTACTTGTAATCCAAGAAAGAACTTCAGCTCTCCCATCATGCTCATTTCAAACTTGTTGTGCATTAACTTAGCAAATCTCTTACAGAGATTATTATTAGTAGACCCAAATATTATATCATCCACATAGACTTGGACTAATATAGTATCATTCTTATGTTTTTTAGAAAAGAGAGTTTTGTCTATGACACCCCTAATAAAGCTATTTTCAATAAGAAATGCAGAGAGAGTGTCATACCATTTTCTTGGAGACTGTTTTAGCCCATAGATAGCCTTGAAAAGAAAGAAGACAAAATCTAAATGATCTGGATCTTCAAAACCAGGAGGTTGCTCTACATATACCTCTTCATCCAGCTTTCCATTCAGAAAGGCGCTCTTGACATCCATTTGATAAACTTTAAAGTTTGAAAATGCTGCGAATGCCAGAAATATCCTAATGGCCTCAAGTCTAGCCACTGGAGCATAGGTTTCATCATAATCAATGCCTTCAGCTTGAGAATACCCTTTTGCTACCAGTCTTGCCTTGTTTCTTGTAACCACACCATCTTCATCTAGTTTATTCCTGAATACCCACCTAGTACCAACAGCTTTCTTGTGTGTAGGTCTAGGTACTAGTTTCAGACTTGTTGACTTTCAAACTGATTGAGCTCATCTTGCATAGCAATTACCCAATCTGGATCAGTTAGTGCTTCTTCAATCTTCTTAGGTTCCATCTCAGAAAGAAATCCTGAGAACAGACACCCATTTTGAGTAGCACGTCTAGTTCTGACTCCAACATCTGGATCACCAATAATCAACTCAAAAGGGTGAGCTTTATTCCAGACAGTCTGTCTTGGAAGATTTGATCTTGATGATTCGCCTTGAAATTCATTGTGATGTTGTGTCCTACTAGATGATCCTTCAGCATCTCCCCCTGAGTTGTTGCCATGTTGACTTGAAGATTCTCCATCAGTAGCAGTGGTATCTACATTGTTGCCAAAGTTTCCATCACTATTACCTTGAGTATCATCAAGATTAATAGGTTCTTCACCAGCAACAACCTCAGGTTCTTGACCATGTTCTGATTCTGAATCTGACATATCATCAAACTTCAGTTTCTCAGAAGGATCTTCAGTTTGGATACTAGGGAGTTTAGTGTCATCAAATGTAATATTGACACTTTCAGTTACTTTATGTTGATCAATGATATACACTCTGTATGATCTTCTTCCATATCCAACAAAAATACCCTCATATGCCTTTGCCTCGAATTTACCACGACGCTCATCTCCATCCTTGAGCACGAAGCATCTGGCACCAAATACATGAAAGTATTTGATAGAAGGTTTCTGTTCATTCAAAATCTCATAAGGAGTTTTCATGAAGTCTTTGTTGATTAGAGTTCGATTCTGAGTATAACATGCAGTATTGACAGCTTCAGCCCAAAAGTACATTGGAAGACAATCCTTTGAACTGGAGAGACTTTCGGTGAGACAATCCAATTGTATTGGCAAGACAATCTGTTGAACTGGAGAGACTTCCGGTATGACAATTACTTGACTTGGAAAGACTATCCAGAATGACTTGGTAGGACTTTCGGTATGACAATCTAATTGTCATACCAGTTCAAATCTATTTTGCTGATTATCTTTTTGAATATAATTCCAAAATCATTTCTGAAAAATGCATAATATTAATTCAGATTTAATTAACCAATTAATTCAATTAATCAATAAATTAATCTTTGCAGATTTAATTTATTCTCTTAATTAAATTAAATGACTTAATTAATTAAAAGAGAATTGATACTACTCTTGAACAGCAACCACTCTTCTGTAAATCTTCTGAAAATCACTGAAATATATGAATAAATTCCACCACTTCAATGCTGACACTCGATGTACTGTCTGGTTCATGAGTGACTAACTTCCGTGACGTTGCTTCATGTCTTGACTTTGATACTCTGATTTTCTTCAGATTAAATCCCTGTAATTAATTGATACCCTGATGAGATCTCTGTCACTTGATTAAATCCACACTCTTGATTTATATCACTGAGGCATGATCAATTTCTTGAACTTCTTCCAGTGAACTAATTCTTCAAGTCTAAAGATGAATAAAGTTTCTTAACCCTTTGACATATGTTACTATATGAGATCTCTCTGATGATAGATCCACTATTTACTTATTACATTCTTATTTGAGTTGAGTTAAATCCTCGAATATACAAATAGGCTATGCCATATGCCTTTCAAAGCTGTTGGATACACAGATGCAGATTTTGCTGGATGCAGGGTTGACAAAAAAAGTAATAGTGGAAGTTGTCAGTTTCTTGGACAAAGACTTGTATCCTAGTATAGCAAGAAACAACAGTCTGTGTCAACTTCTACAGCTGAGGCTGGATACACAGCTGCTAAAAGTTGTTATGCTCAAGTGCTTTGGATTAGAAATCAGCTAATGGATTATGGCCTAGTATTACACAAAATTCCAATTATGTGTGACAATACTAGTGCTATATCTATTGTGGTTAATCCAGTTAATCATTCTAGAATAAAACACATTGATGTAAGGTACCATTTTATTAGAGAACATGTTGTAAATGGTACCATTGAGCTCATTTTTGTTCCAACAGAAAAATAATTAGCTGAAATTTTTACTAAACCTTTGGATGAAGCAACTTTCACCAGGCTTGTTGGTGAAATTGAAATGTTAAATTCTTCATCTTAAGGCAAAAACTCGGCTAATATTTTGCAGCAGATTAATTTCTAGTAAATCAAAATTAATTTGATTTAATTGGAAATTAACTGGAATATGAATTATAAATATTTCAGAAATTTCTGCATATTTATTTTTCAAAATTTAGCTTAGAATTTTTCAATTCTAAGAAAACCGTCTAAATATTGATTTGCACTTTCAATATGTAAAATTAGCATAAGGCTGAATCAAAGTAATCAAAAGTATATAGAGAACCGAGTTCTTGATAAGTCTAACTAACTTATCGACAAGTCATTTTAAGAATTCTCGAGTGAGTTCTCGATAAGTCAATTTTATGACTTCTCGAAGGACTTCTCGATAAGCTTCATTATGACTTATCGATAAGTCATTGTAAGAGTTCTCTATAAGTGTTAACTCACAGAGTTCTCTACAAGTATAATTTTAGACTTATAGATAACTCAGAACTGAGATAATTTAATTTAATAAATTATTTTAGTAAAATACTTTTGACAAAATCATTCTGATTTTATTTTGATTTATTCAAATAAAAATTGGAAACAATTCAGTCCATTTAGGACAAACGTAGTATTTATTTGATATCTCGATAAGTCTTTTTCTAGTTCTCGATAATACTCAGAAATATGACATATTGATATGTATCTTTCTCTCAATATGACTTCTAGATAAGCAAATTCCAAACGTTTATTTTGAGTTCTCGACCAGTCATTTACCTTTCACTATAAATATCCAGACATCTCGACATACAGCTCTTTACGCCTTCAAGAACTCTAAGTGACCTAATTTTCAAATCCAAACCAATTTCTCTCTCATTTCAAGCTCTTTATCTCTCATTTTCTTACCCATTCACTCTTACTTAATAATAATGGCACTCAACAATGTTAGAGCTGAAATCCCCAAGAATGGAACAAATACCTTGCTTTTACTGATGCTAACCAAGCTCCTGATACTTTCAAGGGGTTTGTCAAGTTTTTGTTTGAATCTTATCTAGCAGGTGCTTTAACTGCTAATCCAATCCTGTATTTGGATGTCCAGCATGAGTTCTAGACAACAACTGTAGTAAGGACAGTTATGCATGATAATTCTACATCTATAGTGGTGAACTGCTCCTTTGGAGGTCAACAGGTGGAGTTGAATGAGAAAGATGTGAATCAAGTTTTGGGTCTTCCAACTGAAAATCTAGTGGAGGTTCCAACACAGGATGAGTTCATGGATTTCATCAACTATGATGGAAGAATCAACCTATCAAGTCTGAAAAGAACAAACCTAAGGTCTTGTTTGATTCTATAGTGAGGGCCTTCACCTGCAGAAAGACATGATATGACAACATATCAAGTGTGGTGCAGAAGCTAGTGTTCTCTATAGCCCACAACAGACACTTGAATGTTGGTTTATTGATCCCGGACGAACTTGCCACCAGGCTCATAATGCCCCTAGCTGCAAGAGGCAAGGAAATATTCTTTCCTAGGTTTATCATGTCTACTTTAATTCATAAAGTTTCATACATTCATTTACTTAATGGCATAGATAGGACAAAAATATGCAATTGTAAGCAAGTGTCCAAAATTATATTTGGCTCACTTACTACAAAGAACAAGGTAACTGTAAGTCTCAAACTCACTCCATTTATGCTGGAGAGGTTTAAGACTTACCCCTTACCCCATGTCTGACATGAGGTCAAATGTTGAATCTAGTACGGTAATGGTTCCTGCACCTGTGGAAGTACAAACACAGGAACACCAACAAGGACCTACCAATGCTGAGACCCTTTCTTCTATACTATTAGAAGCTAGGAAACTAACCACCTCATCCTCTCAAAAGGATGGAGTGAGTAAAAATAAGAGAAAGCAGGAAACCTTGTCAATCATAAATGAGAGCGGTGAGGAACAAACAGAACCTGAGTCACCATTGGTCAAAAAGACAAACAAGGCTAAATAAACTGAGTTGACCACTCAAGCCACCGCTGCATCCTCTCAAAAGGATGTAGTTGTAAACAGGGACAAAAACAGACTCTAGGGGCATCCTCTCAACAGGGTGTCTCTATTGAAAAGAGCATTCTCCCTAGTGCACCCTGAATAGAGTCTGCACAAACACTTGAACAAATTCAAGTGTATGAAATGAGACATAAGGATGACACACACAAAGAGAACACAATACTTGAAGCTCCCTCTTCTACTCAGGGGGAGATTCCAACACTCCAATTTGAGATTCAAAGTCTAATTTCTAAAATTTCTTCATCGTATGCTCAAATACTTGAATTTAATTTTCAAGTATTGCTAACCTCAAGTAACATGGTTCTAGAAACTGAGCTCACCACCCAAGAACCACATTTAGTTGGTGAGAGGCTACATGTCAGGGTAGACCTTGATGACACCAACACAAACACAAGGGTTTCATCAGTTTTTACTGAAGACCGTGTGATGGACACAAATGCACCTTCATGTGCAAATCAACCTTCAAAGGTTGTTAGGTTTGAGGGTAGTACTCCTGAGGGGGGGGGCTATCTAAATCCTCTCCACTTTAATTGGAGGTTCCTCTTGTGGGAACAACTTCCCTCACAATCCTAGCTGAGATTGCTCTCACAATTGAAGCTAGGAGTTCAATTTTCAATGATCCTGCTATAGGGGAGGCAAGTTTAGCACATTCAATTGCAAGCTCACTACAAAATGAGAAAGGGTTTGAGGCTAGAGTACATGATAGTAACCTAGCTAAATCCCCTCCAATCTAAATGGAGGTTCTCACCACTAGTGAGGAACAACAAACTGTCAAAACCATAAAGCAATTTGTGAGTCAAACTGTGACCTCAGTCACAGGTGGTTCTAACCCAACAGACCAACCCTCTACTTCTCAGCCACAACAACCACACCTCATCTCTTAATGGTTACAGGTAGCTGAAGCTCAACCAACAACTGTAGATGATCTTCTATTTGAACAGTTGTCTGGACGTGCTCAAATCTCTCAATATCTCCTAAATTCAAATATGTCCAACCAGGATTATCATGCCATAATACTCACATATCAGACAGGGGTCCAAGAACAACAAGCTAAAATTGTTAATGAAGCTAAACAGAATGGCAATTATGATGTTTGGCTGAACAAAGACTACAGTCTTGAGATGGATGATGTTTTAGTCAAATTCAAGGAAGACTATCTGACCATAATTAGAAGCAATGCAAAAGTTTTAACTCCTGAGGAAGTCTATGATGCAGTTAATGAGGTTCACAAAGCTCAACTCAAAGCTTTTCACCTATTTGGTAAAGCTCTAAAATTAAAATTGACTGGTCATGAAGACAAGATTAGAAAGCTGGTAAGAGAGAAGATGGATGAGATTATTCCTTCTCAAGTCAAGATCACTTCAAAATATCAACATTTTACTGACCAAATGGCAAGATTTGATCTGACTTCTGTAGAAAAAGATGTCAAAAATCTCAGCCAGTCTTTCATAGCTTTGCATGAGGTGGTTCAACAACAAATTACAAGTTCAAATGATACGAAACTCAAGTTGAATCAGCTCCACCAAAGCAGGTATGAGCCATCTGCTCTTCTCATGGAAGAAATCAAACAGGTTGTGCAAGATCCCTTTGGCACCTACATACCTTCAAGCTCTCAACAACCCACCTCTACATCCACCAACCTACAGATTCAAGCTCTTCCACAACAAGTTTCAACTTTGCAGTCTTCCAATGACTCACTCACAGCTCAAGTACAAACTCTCACCTCTCTGGTGCAGAGTCAACAGGTATCCATACCTTGGTGGACTCCCACAAGCGTTTATAAATACAAATTTTTGTGGGTTTGGGAGCTATCATGGGAAAGCTCAACATTCCATTGCCTGCAATTCCTGAGGCTGTGAGGCCAGAAATACCAACTCCCCTACTCATGCCTGTCAACAAGACTAAGGGGGAGATGGAAGCTAGGATTGAACAATCTAAGGATGCTGGTAAATCAAAGGAGACTGGCAAGTTGACATCAACCACTCAAAGCTCTTCAAAATCTCAATTATCTAAAGATGTTGGGAAGGATAGACTTCTAAAAGTTACAGAAGGACCCTGTCAAGATCAAAAATTCAATGATCTTTTGTCAGTTTTAAGGGTGTCTCTCCACAACAACTACATCACCTACAAAAAAGCATTGGGCAACAACGTCAACTTTGTTAGAGTGGTGATTGTCAAAGTTGATAACTTTCTGGAGAAGAGGATTGTAGCAAATATGAATGATTGTGGACTGGACAAATGTCTACAGGTGTCTCTCTCCAATATTCAAAAATTGAGAGCATATGAGTTGGATTTAGTGATTGATAAAGTACATATAGTAATTCCATAGGACACCCAATTGCTACATGAACTCAAGAAGGCTCAGATAGATGCTTTTCATGAAGCTTATCTCTATCCAATCAAGGGGGTGTCCTACATCTATCCTCAATCTAAAAGATGCAAACTCTTCACTGTTCCTAAGAATTGTGTAAGAGGTAAGATGAGGCTGATAATGACTCTTCAATCTGATCTGAAATCCAAAAAGAACAAGAAAACTGAAGATAAAGAGATTATCAGAATTCTTGACAGTTACCTCCTAAATTCTGATATCATGCTGCCAAACCTACAATTCAACTTAAAGGATGACAAGGATGATGATGAGCAGAATCAAGATGATCAACGACCTTCTGGCTCAAATCCAAGTCAAACCTCTAGAGCAACTGGTAGCAAAGAGAAGAAGCAGGATGAGAAGAAGGGAAATGATAAGAAGAAAGGAAAAGAGAGAAGAAGGAAGAAGAAGGAAGACAACTTAAAACCACAAACATTAAACCCTACAAATCCAAATCAATCAAGCTCAATCCTCTAAGCCAACAAACTCAAACACTTTACCACCTCAAACCTCTAAGCCCAAATCTCTGTACAAACAAACTGCTAACACCTTACTGAAAAATATCAATGACCTCAAGCCAAACATCTCTAAAGAAAATCTCAAACCTACCTTCTGTTAAGCCACCAACCAAAATTCATTACAAATCTGTTGGGAGAAAACCAAAGAAAATGCAAGTTACTGAGAGGGCCATCTGGAACTGTTTCAATCAAAGTGATTTTCTACCTCTAAACTGGTGCACCTCAGATGAAGACTATTTTCAACAATTAGCCGAAGAAATGGTCAGAGTTTGGGTTGTAATACTAAGGGAAGTAAGAATCTACTATCAGGATGGAGCCTTCACATTTCTTGGCAGAAAATTAATGTACACATTTTCACCCACGGAGATCAAAAGGGTGATAAGCTTACTGAAGGACAAGAATACTGCAATTAAGGCATGGAGATCTATTTTGGCTGAATGGCTGGTAGAAAGGGAAGAAAGAAGAGTAAGAGAAAAGGCTGAAAGTGAGGAGAGGAAAAGAAAGTATTTTGAGGAGACAGGAATGTATATACAAAGATCTGAAGAATTTAAGGTAAAGGGGATGAGCAGAATTACCAAGGATGGACAATTTCTAAATATCAAGGTTGGCAGATTCTCAAGAATTAGGGTTGGGTTTTTGAACAGTTATTCATTAGCTGATAAACTCAAACTTGTAGAAGCTCTAAGAGGAACATCAATCATAGAGGAACTGGAAGTACTTGTAAATTTAAAGGACCTCATTAGAGAAGAAACAGGAGATGAGAAATTTGATTAATAAATGTATCTGATAAACTCAAGAAATCTTTGTGCCCGTTTGCCAAATCTTAAAATAAGTAACTTATGACTTAAAATTAATAAGTGACTTAAAAGTGATAAGTAGATGAATACTTGTAAGTTATGTAAGTGTTTGGTTAATTTTACTTATAAGTCAAATTTTTTTTAACTTAAATGAACTAAAAAAATAATTTTTATATATTATTATCTTAAATCATGACTTTTAAATTAACTTAACATTTAAAAACATATATTTAAAAACTAAAATTAATAAAAAAGTGAAAATCAAAATAAGTTGAGAAAAAGTACGTCGTTACTAACATTCAACTTATCAGCTTATAAGTTGTAAATTCGACTTATAAGTTGGGTCGACAAACAGTCCGAGATCAGTACTTACGGGCTTATAAGCTATATGTAACTTATAAGCCCGTACACAAACATACTTATGTATAAATGTTGTATTTCTGTCAATTCTTATGTAAGGTTCTATTGTTCATTTTAACTTGGGGTTAGTCTTGTTACCAGGCATGAATTTGTGATAAGCAATCTTCTCATAAATTGGGGGAGATTGTTGTACAAAACATGTCTGTACTGTAACAAGACTAAGTCAAATTGACAGCCCTAAGTAGGTTGTATGATAATCTAAGTTTGCATTTTGTATTGTATTACTTGAGTCTGTAAAAGTGGAAATAGATTAGATTGTAGTATTTTTCTGTAAACAGTCTCAAGCCTAAGAATAAACCCTGGAAGAAGATCATGAAGATCATGCCTCATAGAAAGTGTGAAGAAGCTTAGAGTTGAATAAATCTATTTTGAGAAAAACATTCTAAGTCAAGAAATCTACAAGTCACAGATCAATTCATATAGAGAAGTCATCGAGAACTCCACAATGACTTATCGACAAGTAAAAAATAGCTTATAAAGGAGTCTCAGAGATATCGACAAGCCAAAATGAAGATATGAAGATTGAAGCTATTGATAAGTCATTTCTGCATTAGAAAACTCAGAGATATCGACAAGCCAAAATAAAGATATGAAGATTGGAGATATCGACAAGTTAATTCTTCATGGAAAGACTTGAAGACCTCGACAAGCCAAGCTCATTCGAGAACTCAGAGATCTCGACAAGTCAAGTTCATATTCGAGAACTCGACAAGTCAAGTTCACATTCGAGAACTCAGAGACCTCGATGAGTCAAAGCACTTATATAGAACTAAGAGAACTCGATAAGTCATTATACTTATCGAGATGTCAGTTCTCTATAGTTCAAACTGGAGATCTCGATATAAACCTCAAGTATAGAATGAAAACCAGTTAAAGATCCAAGATTGTCAATCAACAAACAAATCAATCACTGATTTGAAAAGTCTACAAAAAGCAGCTTGAAGAGTACAAGATTAAAGGCCAAGATTAACTGACAAAGTAAAGTCACAAACATGCACGATTTGCAAAGATACTTTAAGCCAGAAATAGAAAGTTTCAGTTAACTTAAAGCAGGGTTTAGTACATGCTATTGTATGCTGTGTAAAACCTGTATTTACTATTCTATAAAGTAAATACTGGATGCTTTTTCTAAGGAGTTACAAACAGATCTAAAATTCTAGTAACTCTCTCAAGAAAGAAGTTGAGTTCTTTAACAACAAAGAACCCATAAATTTGTAGCAAGACATGCTTGATTTTAATATAAAATTAGGTGAGTTTTGAAGATAGTGTGTTTATATGCATATTTTTCTATTTCTATTAAAACACTTTATCTCTACAAGTTAGACTACTTTGTTCACCATATCCATAACTGTTCAAGAAGCTTAAAAATAATCTAAAACACATTCACCCCCTTCTGTGTTATATTCATTATCTAACAATACACCAGGCCCAAAACCCACTAACTAAGGTCTATAGACATAGCATGCTCAAGGAAAAAAAAGTCATTTAACTAATAGCTGGTTGTATTAGGATAAAGAGGAAGATGGAAAAAGGTATCTATTATCTTGTATATGAAATTAAGGCTTCAGAGAGGCTGACATCTCGAAAGTCCAGTTAATCATTTTGTACTCGTTTTATCCTATAATCAAAAAAATTTCTTCTTTCATTTATAAAATTAGTATCATCTTTGTTGTTAGCAGGTGTCTTGGTTGCTAGCTGATGTCAATCGTCTGAGTAATAACTAAATCCATTACACGAACTTATACACAAAACAACAAAGTTACAAGAGTAATTTCATCTTAAGTGTAATTTTTTATTAAGTTCGAGTAAATGCATGCATTCATGGTTAATGGCTCGGAGTTTCAAGAAATAATTATTAAGGGCGCGCACACATAAAATGTAACATGATGTTCTTCACACACATACTACAATAATTTATTCTATTTGTAAATCTTCGGCTTCCCGCTCTTAATCTTTCTACTTGCAACAATTCAGAAAACATATATGAACACTTCTATTTTCACAAAGCAAGTATATAAATTATGTGTGCCATAAACCGTAGTGTGCTTTATGTTCTTGCAATTCTGTTTTTACCGCGAGGAAGTTTTGCTGCTGAAAAAATCGTGGAACAACTTTGTATACAATAATTTTGCACGCATAGACGAGTATAAATTATAATCTTAACGGTTCCTGCCAAGTGAGTAAGAGCACCAAAAAGGTCTTATGTATTTTCAGCTGAATAGATATTACTGGTTATACACACAATGATTAAAAATCAAACAAATAAGTAATTTCTTCATGGCGTTTACCACTATGTATGTTGATGTGTCCGATATGGCTTAGTGTGGGCTAAAGTTCACGTAGCTATGTGTATATATATGCATATTCTTTGCTTAATTCGAATAAGACTAAAATTCACTTTGCATCCCATAATTTTGGCTTAAAATTAAATCTGTATCAATATATTTTATAAATACACATCACATTCTAAATGTTTTTCCTAGTTTCAGTGTGCACCCCCTGGGCTCTACTCTGTTAAATTGTGACGTTACCGTCAAATCGGGGCTATATTAATGTACAAGTATAGTAAGGAATAGGAAGATAAGATTTAATAATGTAGCTTAGAAAATTTCATGTTTAATAGTACGTAATAAGTAATATCAAGTTCTATTTTTTGTTAGTTCAATTTGTTTTCTTGCATGTCATATTAAACTTCCAAAATTTTAGAAATAAAAACATATGTGATCATAGTAATATCATAAATATAATAATTCGATAATAATTATCCATTACATAATTTGATAATAATCATCCATTACAGAGTTGTTAAACAAAAAATAGCATTTGCAAAGTTTTAGTTATAGCATACTTAAGATAAGCAGCCTAAGTAAAAGATTAATAGTCTAAGAAAAAGACAAGTCTGTGATACAAAAGTGAGAACACAATTTTCAGCTTCATTTTGGTGGTCTTTTACTCATTCTCCTTAGTTTAGCAGCATCCAAATTTCGAAGTGTAGGAAATGTCTGTCCATTTTGGTCATTAAAATTCATAGATTCCACCCCTAAAGCTCCAATATGTGCTTGTTGACCAGGAGCTTTAAATTACTTAAAAATGCCTCCATGTGTTCTAGATTTCACTGATTTGGTTGACTTTTCGCTAATAACAAAACTTGCATTCTGCATTTTATATTCATGACCAGCTTGTGTCAATAGCAACTCCATAGCAATCTTGCATTTTCTTCTTGTTGTTGCTTCTAAAGCAGATCCTTATCTTGAAGAAGTTGTGCTTCATCATTTTGTTCCTCTTGCATAATTTTATCATTTTTCTGAAAAGACAAAATTTATGTGCAACTTTTGTAGTTAATATATACATGAAATTGATATAATAATGATCATTAACCTTGTTTTTGCATGATCTCTGGTTGTGTCCTTCTCCGTTACGATATGAACATCTAACTTTACTCTTCCTTTTTACAACTTCAGCATCACCTATTGGTTCTCCTTCTTCTCTTTTCTTTCTCTCAGTATCAATTTTCTACAAATACAAAATTAGAAGAAATATGGAGTGTGTTAGAAAAGTAAAAATTGAAGACAATTAAAAATTCCATCACCTTAGTTTTGCAGCTCCTTGCATTATGTCCCCATTCGTTGCACGAAGAACACTGTAAAGAACTTCCTTGTCTTTTTAACATTGTCAGATCATTCTCTCTAGTCTTAACCAAATCTGCCTTTTTGTCCCTTTTTTTAGCCTACCAGGTGCAATTCTTTTTTTTGGGAGTAAGGGTGGGATCTCCAGCTTTTCTTCCCAAAATGGTTCCTCGTTAATGGGCTCTAGTAAATGACTATACACTTGCGGGTACCTTTTCCTCTTGTAGCATTTATGAATAAAATGAATTGGGCTTTGTTTCTGGAATAATATACATGCAGTTGCATGAAAACAAGGTATCCCGTTAAGTTGCCATTTTCGACAAGCGCGTGTCTTATTTTTTAAATCGACGACTATTTCATGTCCACCCGCCGATATTGTCACATGGTATTTATCCCCTCCATTCCAAACAGGCCTTGCATTCCTGGCTTTTAACATTGATCTATGTTGTAAACAAGAAATAAATCGACATATGCTTAAAGAGACATTAACATAAGGCAATAAAAAATAAATTAACACTTGTTTATTATCCACTTACTTATACATTTTTTGCAGTGCCCTATTGCAGATTTTTGTATTAGCCCTCTCCATACTGGATTTCCTTCTTTGTATCCTTGACATACAACTATTGTGGATTGCTTTGAACATGGTGACAATCCCCACATCTCTAAACTTATTTATAGCATTGTTGAATATTTCACAATTATTGTTAACGAAAACATCTGATTTGCACAATTTTTTGAAAGCTGACCTACTCCATTGGCTTCGTGGTTTAGCAGATAGCCAAGTATAAGCTTTCATGCTCAACTGTTACAAATTTAAGAGATAAATGAGCTGACATTTATAAGGAATTAGAATGAATTAAAATATGCATAAAAACGATTACCTTTTTAAGTATCTCCATGTGCATATTAAAATAGTAATCTATATTGGCCTTGGCAGCACACCATAATTGACCCCTTACTCCCTTGCCTTTATATTCTTTGAAAACATTATTCCACAGGTGCATGACACAAAAACGGTGCTCAGACTCTGGAAAATGTTTCTCTAGAGCATTTACTAGGCCATGTACTAAACTACAATCATTGGTTAATCATATCAAATATATTAAAAGCAAAAATAAATAAACAAAGTGACGAAGCACCTTTTGTCTATCGGAGATGAATGTGTAGCTTCCTGTGTTGTGAATCCTTAAGTCATCTTTGACTAAAGATAAGAACCAATTCCAGTTGCTGTTGTTTTTCGCCTCCACTTGAGCTCATGCTACTGGATACATCCCATCATTGGGATCCGTAGCAACTGCGCTGAGAAGGATACCTCCAAAAGGGCCCCTAAGATGACACCCATCTAATCCTAGGAAGGTCTACAACCATCCATAAATCCAGCTTTCAAGGGGCCTAAGTAAACGTAAAACCTTTTGAATCTTCTTCCCTCGACTCCAAATTCAGCAGATTCTGTCATTAGCTTGATGGTTGACGTCGGCATGGCCTTTTTCAACTCATGACCATATATATACAATTTTCCAAATTCTTCTTCATATTTTCCCTTATTATTTTCTTTTGCTTTTCTTATTGCTCTATATATCATTGAATGTGAGACATGGCATTTTAAGTCATTGATTACCTTTGAATGAAATGCGCCAATTGGCCATGTTGGGTTCATGCGAATTTCATCTTCATAACTTTGGCAATCCATGTTGAGTTGAGTTGTCGTTGTTTCCATGCAGGGTTACATGTATGCACCTCATAAAATATTTTTATCTGAATATTAGTTGATCGTTGCTGCCTTAAACCATAGCATTTCCACTTGCACCCCTCTGTGTAGACCCATTTGATTTTGTCTACCAAATTTTTCTTTAATTTAATGGGCCTTTGATGTAGTATTGCATATTTTCGGACAGCAGCTCTAAAAATAGCACCACTTGTGAACAACATTCCCAATAAAAATTTAGGATCCTCCATCCCTGTTAGTTCATTAAATTCCGGGTATTGTATCTCCTGCTCATCGCACGATGACAGAGCCAGCCTTTCATCATCACTATCATAATTGCCTTCTGAGCTTTCACAGTCCAACCCTATTTCAACTAACTTTGCATCTTCATTCATTAAAGATGGTAAAAGTTCACCATCACTTAAATCTAAATTTGAGGAATCTTCATGGAAACTTAGCATGTCCCCTTCAATATTGTGATCAACATCCTATTTTCTAACCAATTTGTCTTCCGACTCACAATCAACTTCCTCCATAATCTCATCTATTACTCTTTCTCTTTCATCCTTCTTGAACTGCGTAAAAGAAAAATAAAGCCAATCTTCATTAAGACTACCATATTCTGTATTATAATCATCATCCTTCATGCTCATATCTTGTAAAAATGAGTATGTAATATAATTGTGGCATACACTACTACTAACTTTCCTGGTTGTGGCATACACTACTACTAACTTCGTGTAAATTAGTAACTCCATCATCATATAAACATCATTGTTAGTCTTTACTGATCGTAAACAATCACTACTCAATTTCACGTACGGTAATAACAACCACAAATCAAATGAACCTTCCGACAACCTTAATTGTACCAACATAACATAAATCTCTAAAAGTGTCATCTTCTCAGGTGTGCACATGTTAAAATAAGCAATTTTACCCCCAAGATAATGTTCGCACTTCTCATCAAATTCACCCTCAAAATAAACTTTTAATGTAAATTATGGAAATTCCACTGCATAAAATATTTAGAGCAAAATTAGGTCATAAAAAATAGATACTTGGGACAACATCACTATCCAACTTAATTTTAAATTAGGGCAAATAAAATCGGAGACCACACTATTAAAGAAAGACATACACTTAACATCACACGTCTGTATCACCAAAAAATAGGTATATAAACAACTAAAATTATATTTAAAACTTGAAAATGGTACCTCCATAGTCAGGATTAGGACCACGATCATCATTCTTTGTTTCACGTACAAATCTTAAACGACCTCTCATATTTTTTTAAAACTAAGTTATGGTTTTAATTGAAAGTTGAAGGCGATGCCTAATTGCATAATTAGGGTTTTAGATAAGAACGTGAAGAATAGACAATTACTATTTATTTTTGTGAATAGAAGACAAGTAAGTATGACACTTTATTTATTTTGGGGGGAATTTCCAGTTATGCCCTTATGAGGATAGACGGTAACGATATTTTTTAATGGGATAGAGCCAAAGGGATGCATACTGAAAACTTTAAATATATATTTGGGATGTGATGTGTATTTATAAAATATATTGAGATAAATTTGATTTTATGCCAAAATTGTGGGATGCAAAGTGAATTTTAGTCTTCAAATAATTTATATTTTTTTCGAAATATAATACGATACGCAACGTATATGTACTTTATATATGTTCTTTATGGGAACCCCTGAAAATTAAATGTCAGATTTTATTAAAAAATGATAATCTCAACTGAGTAATGCTACGTATCCCGAAATTCATTATTAAAATTTTTAAATGACGTTGTTATAATTTTTATGATTATATATTAGTTGGTAACCCGTGCAAAGTACGGGCCCGAAATTAATATCAAGTCATTATTTGCATAAAATTGAACCTCATAATTTTTCTGAAATATAAATCAATTATTTAAAAGTAAACTAATGTTTGAATGTACACTGATAAATAAAAATTAAAGTGAAAATAAAGTTTACAGAGAGTAAAAGTTAATTTGTATTAGTTGAGATCTAATTACATAAAATTTTAAAAATACTATAAAATTATAAAAATAGTTGTATAATTTTGTAATAAATACCAAGATTTGGTACTTACGTATTTTAAAAAACATGATTCACTTATTAGTTAGATATAGTTGATAACCCGTGCTTTCGCACAAGTCCGAAATTTAAAATATCGAATTAGTATTTGTAAAGAATTGAATTTATATTCCGTGCAAAACACGAATTAAAATTAATATATTAATATCAAATATTAAATTGGTACTTGCAAAAACAGTTATTTAATTAATAAGAATCGAATCACTCGTGAAATTTCCTAGTATAATTCTAATTCATCATTGTTTTACTTGATATAGAATATAACACATTAGTTATGTTTTTGTGAAACAAATTTATATATTTTTTTCTTATGAACTGAATATTTGTTATTTAGATAATTTAATATGAATTAATAATATTTGATAATTAGATTTTTCAATATAGTTTATTTAATATTACTTAATTATTAAAAAAAATTCAAATTAAAATTAAATATGTGTTTTTATACATAATTTAGTATTACTAAGTATTATGTAAATACAACCCGTAAATTTATTACTGTTAAAAAATATTTTTAACTTGTAATGGATAGTAACAAATATAGTCGTTACATCAATGATTTTCAGTTTAGAAGTTAATAAAATGTCAGTAAAATAATTTATTATTACTCAATTATTTTTAAAATAATATTATTCAATTTAAAAGTAAACTGACGTCAGGATGGACACTAATTAATAGAAAATAAAATTTAATAGAAATCAATTCGTGTTAGTAGTTTACTTAGTAGTTATTAGTTTTTCAAATTAAACATAAATATAAGTTATTTTACGTAATTTAACGTAACTTAATAAAATTTTAATATAATTAATAAATCACTTAAAAAATATTTTTTTATATTATAAAAGTAAATAGAATATTGGGTGGAGGAGAAAATAAGGTTTACAGAGAATAGAAGTCGATTTGTGTTGAAAACAAAGTTTAGAAAGAATAGAAGTCTTATGTCAAAATTTGGTATTTTGATACTTTTAGTACCAAATTATGCATAATTTCACTTTTATACTATATTATTATAAGTAAAATACACCTATTTGGTAGTTGTTGGTCGATTATTCAGTACAGTTGTTTGGTACGACAAATAACAACCGTCGGACCTAAAGTCAGATAAATGGAAACCGTTGGATGCAATAATAAAATAATATTATATTAATATTTAAATTGCTCTCATGGATTCAAGGTTCGAACCCCGTCAATAGCTTATTATATTTAAACTTTTATATTCTTTATTTTAACAATTTCTACAGGTTCAGGGTTCGAGTCCCGTGAACAACATATTATATTATATTATTTATTTTCACTTAAGTCTGAAATTATCATAAAACATTTTTTATTATAACTTATTATGTTCTTCAATTTATTTTCCAACTATTGAAAATATATAAAAAAATATAAATAATTTTAAGATAAATATCTATATTATTCAATAATAACCGGAATATTGTATAATTTGATATGCTTTTTTTTTGTTAGTTTGATTATCTCATTTTATGACTGTCGGATCTTTTTAATCAAGTAATCAAGACCGTTAGATTCAAATACTAAAAAAAATATACACTACTCAAGCTACGAGGTTCGAACCCGCCGAATAACAAATATTTATATTATTATTTATACACTACTAAATCTTTCAGGTTCGAACTCCACCAACAGCAAATATTTATATTATAATTTATACACTACCCAATATTCAGGTTCGAATCCCTCCAACAACAAATATTTATATTATTATTTATAAATATACTAATAACGTAATGATTCAAAAAAAATATTATAATTTTAAATAATATAAAAATATTAATGAAGATCGCACATATTATAAGGTTATATTATTAAAAGTTATTGAAGCGTTAAAAGTAACCCGTGAAGAGTATAGAGATGGAAGCGTCCATCTATCACCTACCAAATATAAACCATGCAGTCACCTTATATATGGGAATCGTTTTAGAAATTCTAGCAATTTTTAAAAAAATCACGGGTCATCATACTTTCACAATTCTTTTTTTTTGCCATAAAAATCAAATTGCATTAAACCATCAAATCATTTAAAATTACATGAGATAATTCTGGGTAAGTGTTTCCCCCACTCCAAATACGATCAGCTATGGAACTAGATTGTCTCGCTATAAAGTGAGCGACCTTGTTCGCAGATCGTTTTACAAAATTTAACGTTATTTGACGTTCTTTTAGAAGAAGTAACAAGCTTCTACACTCGTCAACCACTCTACCCAAGTAAGACAGATTGATTGTAGAGCATCGAATCGCTTGTACCAAAGCTAAACAATCCATTTCCAGATCAACTGCTTGCCATCCCCTCTCCTTCACCCAACTCAAAGCCTCACGAACACCAATCGCTTCTGCCAATAAAGGATCCATAATGCCTTGCTTGCAGCTTGAAACAGCCTCAACCAGATCACCCCGATGATTACGAGCGATGAATGCATAACTGAACCGTCTAGATTCATCAAAGATTGCAGCATCAATGTTGATTTTAACCTTACCTTCAGTTGGCAGTTCCCAGGGCTCCTTTCCATCCCCTTGAGTCATAAACCCAAGATAATTGTCGAATGTTTTGTCTTGTGCACTATTCAACTGGTTAAAATAAAGATTTGCTGATACTAACACCTCTGAAGATTCCAGTCCTTTCTGGTTCCATATGACATCGTTGCGATTTTTCCATACTGCCCATATAACCATTACCACCTTCCGAACCTCCTCTTTTGAACATTTTTGCATAACTGCTTCTAACCACTGTTGAAGACTTGTTAGCTCCCTAATGCCCTTCATGAAACCCAATTGATTCCAACAAGTATTGGCAAACGGACAGGTAATCAAAGCATGAAGTGTATCCTCATGTGCTCCATTACATACAGGCTACATGCTATTTACTTCCACCCTTCTCTTTAATAACTGGTCTTTAGTTGGTAATGCATTTGTTAGAGCTCTCCACACACAAATCTTAACCTTTGCAGGAATTTTCAGATTCCATAACTTTTGCCATAGACCAGAATTATCACTCAACCCATTGGCGTTAGCTCTGTCTTGAATAGTTGCATATGCAATCTTGACTGTATACGTACCTATCCTCTCCTTGCTCCAGTACCAAGAATCAGAATCAGAACCCCTAATAGGAATAACAGCTATTATATTTGCTTCTCTCTCATCAAAAATATCCGCTAACACCTCCATATCCCACTCATTTTGACCTGTGATCATCAATGAAGACACAGTATTCCCTCGTAAAGATTGATGTGCTGAGTGTACAAAGTGATCTTCATGATCAGGCAACCATGGATCGCTCAAAATGTCAGTACTGGATCCATCTCCTATTCTACGAACAGCTCCTGATTTTAGCAACACCTGAGCTTCTAAAATGGTCCTCCAAACATACGAGGGGTTATTTCCAATCTTCTCATTTAGAAAAGAGCAATGAGGATAATATCGAGCTTTATATACTTTACTGAGTAAAGCATCCTGATTAGTGACAAGGCGCCAAGCTTGCTTACCCAACAAAGCTACATTGAAATCATGCAACTTACGAAAACCTAGACCACCTTGTGATTTTCGTTTGCACATTGAGGCCCAACTTTTCCAGCTAATACCTCTATCATTGCCACCTGAGGATCTCCAGAAAAACCTGGACATTAAGCCTTCTAATTCCGTACACATTTTTTGAGGCAAAAGAAATATGCTCATAGCATAATTAGGAACCGCTTGTGCCCCTAACTTAATCAAAATTTCCTTCCCTCCTTTTGATAAAAGTTTCTTATCCCATCCTTGAATGCGATCCCTCATACGATCCTTTAAGAAACCAAACACCGCCGATTTATTTCTACTAATGGTATTTGGAAGACCCAAATACTTTGTGTGCTCATCCGCCTCATGAAAACGTAATAAGTTGCAGATAGTTTGTCTGACCTCCTGGTGAGTATTTCGACTGAAGAATACAGAAGACTTCTCAACATTAATTTTTTGCCCTGATGCCTTCTCAAACATTGCAAGCAAATTATTAATCTGAACAGCTTCATCACATTTTGCTTTACAGAAGATGTATGTATCATCAGCAAAAAATATAGAAGAAATAATAGGAGCACCTCTTGCTATTTTGATACCAGTGATCAGCTTTCTTCTTTCGAAATCATCAAGCACAACTGTAAGCCCTTCCATACAGACAAGAAATAAGTATGAGGATAATGAGTCACCCTGGCGAATGCCCCTCTGTGGAATAATACTACCAAATTATTTTCCTCCATGACTAATTTGGTATCTAGCCGATGTTACACTTTCCATTAGCAAATTTACCAGAACTGTTGAAAACCCCATTTTAAAAAGCATTGCCTTTAAGAATCCCCATTCGACACGATCGTACGCCTTACTCATGTCCAACTTAAGGGCCATTGAACCCATCTTTCCTTTTATTTTTCGCTTCATGAAATGCATTACCTCATGAGCAATCATTGTATTATCTGTAATAAATCGCCCTAGAATAAAAGCGCTTTGATTACAAGATATGATATGATTTAGCACTGTCTTGATCCGGTTAGCAAGCACTTTAGAAGCTACTTTATAACATACATTACACAAGGAAATCAGTCTAAGATCAGTCATATTAACAGGCACTTGCTTCTTAGGAATTAGAACAATAATAGCGTCTGGGATGCTCTGCTCAAACTTACCAGTTGTAAAGAACTGCTTCACCAGATCAACTAAATCCACACCAACAACTTTCCAGTACTTTTGGTAGAAGCCTGGGCTCATGCCATCGGACCCTGGAGATTTGTCCGGGTGCATGCTAAACAGCACTTTCTTAACCTCATTCACTTTAACTGGGACTGTTAAATGCGGATTTTCTGAGCTTAAAATCCTTTCACTAACACATGTAACAACTTCTTCCCAATCAGTCTGAGATGCTTTGAAAAGATCACTGAAATAACGTTCCATAACCTCCTGCAGACCCGAATCCCAATCCACCTCATTACCATCACTATCTTGCAGAGTTGTTATCTGATTTTTCTTCCTATGAACTTTTGCTGAAGCGTGAAAAAACTTATTGTTTTGATCGCCTTCTCTTAACCAAAGATGCTTAGAACGTTGTCTCCAAAAGATTTCTTGCTGGCTATAAATCTCAGTCAACTTTTTAGATTCCTCTTGATATAATTTGATTGACCTTGCATCCCTTTTTGCATTCGCTGATTTCATGATTCGTTTACACTCATTTATTCTAGTTCTGAAGTTTCCTGTAATTTCTTTCCCCCACTTCATTAACACCTCTGAACATCTTGCTAGCTTCTCCTTAAGAGTTTTTCCTTGCTTAGAACTCCAAACATCCTTCACAATTTCCCCACACATCGGATCACGTAACCATGCTTCTCAAATTTAAAACGCCTACATGTAACCATCATAGGAATACTGACTGGTTCAAGTAACAAAGGGTTGTGATCTGAGGTTAAAACTTTCAAATTTGATAACTTGGCCTCTGTGAAAACTTGTAGAAAACTACTTGAAGCCAAAGCTCTATCCAACTTGATTTCAATCCATTGATCTGTCCCATGGCCTATTTCCCATGTGTATCTGTAACCTTGTAGTTCCATATCGTTCAAATCACAATCATCTAACACTGACTGTAAGCCTCTGATTAACCATGTTGGATACGGACGCCCGCCTTTCTTATCCTCCTGATTCAGAACGTTATTCATATCACCTATTAAACACCAAGGCATTGCACTTTGATTATTCAGACTTCTTATAAGTGCCCAAGTTTCCATTCTTTTTGTTCGATCCGGCTCGCCATAAATTCCTGTTAAACGATACTTTTGAACACCCTTCATCTCAATCAAAACATCAATATGATTTTTGCTCAAAGACAATAAAATAACATCCTCCTTATTTCTCCAAAGAAAAGCAAGACCACCACTGTGTCCTTGAGAGTCAACAGCTATAGCACCCTCAAAACCTAACATGTCTCTGACCCTATCCACTTTATTCTTATTGCAGAGAATTTCACAAGGAAAACAAAATTGGGTTTTTTTTGGAGTACAAACTCCTTAAGAAATTGTAAGGCCCATGGGGTCCCAAGCCCACGGCAATTCCAGCTAAAGGTATTCATTGTGATAGGCGGACCTCTACTCCGAAGCTCGCCTTTTGCACATTTTTTGGATCATTATTAATCCTTGAAATTATGTTGGAATCCGGGTCCATAAATTCCCTTGCACCCTGCTCAAGGCCCATTTGTAATTCATTACTTACATTTCCCTCTGTAGCTACATTCACAATTCTAATATTAAAAAAATGCATGTTTGATTCAAAAATAAGGTTAGAAGCTATATACACCAAAGGTGGAAGAAACTACCTCACAAATGCGGGTACTGCTGATTGTTTGAACTTTGATTATTAAGTAAACAAAACTATGCCTAGACCAATTCATTGCCAGGCCATTAAGTTCAAAAAAAAGCCCAATTTAGACATGGCAGAGGTCTCAAGTACTCTCGTCTCGACTCAGTTAGTTCTCCGTTCAATGGCTGAAACGCATTTACTGAAGCCTTTAGTCTATCCCATTATTTTCCAAAAAAAACAACTAGCAACTCAAACTCCGCAGTCGCAACATTAAATTAAAATCTAAATATAAGTGACGTTTCAAAAACTAGCAAGCTCAAGCAATCTCTAATAGGAGGTTGATTTGATAGTTGATGGTCAACGTCGACGTCGCCGTCGCTTGTCAACTAAACTGTTTGGACTATAGTCTTTGTCTTCTCCGATGTTGTCAACCTATGTCTATATAATATGAGAGGAGTATCATTTTTACTTTGAACGCCTAATTGCACTCGAATCTGTTGTATTTACCTAGACTTTTACGATAGCTCCAGGAGCTTGTCCTTTTATGATAGCTGTTAACTTGTAGGAGCTTGTCCCCAGGTTCCCCGTTTTAGGTTCCATTATCGCTCATTCAAATAGAATCAGAATTTTATCAGGTTAATTTACAAGTAATAGTTTTAAAAAATGGTTTGTCTGAGCACATTTTGACATCTAATATTTATTTTTTGTTGAGTTGGATGATATTTTTTTTTTGAGAACAATTTATTAATTAGTTAAAATATTTATGATGATGCAAAATATGGTATCCTGCAAGTTTTAGAAGTACAATCCAAACAATTACTCCCTCCGTCCCGGTCATTTGTATACAAATGGTTTGGGCACGGAGGACAAGAAAGATAATAAAATAATGTTAGTTTTGTTAAGATAGTGGGATTAGATATATTATAAAATTTTTACTATTTTTGTTAAGTTTGAAATGTATAGAAAAAAAAGAAAAGTGTATAGAAATGAACGGGAAGAAGAAGCAAATTATTTATGAGGATACATATTGAACATCTCATAATAATAATAATATATGGGATGGAGATGGAAGGGCAAAAGTTGAAGTAAAATCTCACCTTCTTTTTATCTTCTTGTTGACAATCAGAGCGCAGTGATGTCTGTTGTTTGTTGGCATAAGCAAGCTTGAGGGCACCATTTCTCAAGTCAAAATCAATTTTAACTTATTAGTAACATTATTTATATATAATCCACACATACACAAACACGTAACTGTATACACAGTTTCACACACACATGCAGTCAATTCTTAGTTATTTTGTGTCGGCTGCAAGGGAAGTATCTTTGAAGGCCAGAAAGTTTTATAATATTGCATGTACCTACTCTGAACTACTAACCATTACAATCAACAGATTTTGTAATCAAAAATTGGCTCAATTAGATTAATAGATCATATTTTGACGTAAAATAATGCTAATTACCGATACAATTAAATTTTATGCAATGCTCATTGCATACGCTATGGTTATAGATAGATTATTTTATGCAAAATTTACGAAAATCACCACACACTTGCAGGGAGTTCCTTTTGACTTAAAATTTCCAGTCACTATTTAAACTCTTTGTGGTTGAGATTTGTCAATGGTTGGTTAATGGTTAGTCACAAGTCAAAAAGTTTTTAAGATATACAACAAGATAACTTGATTAGTTACTCTACACGATGATATCAATGTCCGCATGACACATTGATGCATTGCATGATTTGCCCTCTTCATGTAACCTATATCTACAAATCAAACATATTCGTTATATCTCTTTCATCTCGTTTTAGAACAAGTTAAACCCTACAAAATATAAGAAAAGGTAGACAGGAAAAGAAAATTACAACAATTAATCTGCCAAAAATGTAGCAGATGCTGCAAACTTCTCAGTGAAACCTTTTTTATATCTCCAGTACAGATGTTTAACTTTGAGTGGAACTTTTTAATCTATGGACAGATGTTTAAACTCTGATGTAAAACTAGAATTAAAATAAAGAGCTACGTACAGAACCGTGTGAAAATGGTGAATTATAACATTTATATATATCCTATATGTAGATTGAATGGGAGGTAAACAATATCAGAGCCTGGAGCAGTTGAAGCTGCTCCTTTATTTAGAAAAGTAAATTCAGAGTAAAGTTACAAGAAAGAAGGAGAAAATAAAACATTGGTCACTTTGTAACCCTCACTTTTCATTTAAAATCAAAACATTATATCTACTTTACAAAATACAGTTTGCAAGTCTTAAATTTTAATATCAACTACAACATGCATCCCTTGCAGTTATAAAATTAAAATTGAGATGTTAATATTAATAACTAAAATTTTAAATTAATTAAAATATTTATTTTAATGCATTTTTTACATTAAAAAAATTATAGCTATTTTCTATTAGTAATACTATAAATTAATCGTAATATTAAATACTTAAAATATATTTATCAAGAAAAATATATGTTTATATATATAATCATAAAGTTTCTAAATATATCTATATTTTAAAATTTTAAAAATTATACTGAGTAATAAAATAATTGACATTAATATTATTTTTATAATTTGGAATTCTAAATTTTAGTTTAATTTAAAAAAATTTAAAATTATTATTTAAATATTTTGCTGAATTTCAATTTTACCCTCCACGATATAAATATTTTTAACAAAATGGTTAAAAGGATGCATATTATATTTGATATCTAAAGTTAGGGGTTCCAAACTGTATTTTTGAAAGTAAGTATATAATTTTATTATTTAATAAAATGTAGGTATTGCAAAATGCAATTAACTCTAGTTCAAATTGCCAAAAGTTTAGAATAAGAACAAGACATTATTGATGATCATATTATGATGATGAAATAAGACTTGATTCAATATTTAAGTACCTAGAAGCAGCAAACTGGAACAAGGCAAACCTAGCTAGTTAAAAAAAAGTAGCAAAACAAAACGAATTTAACAGCTTCATTTTATCCATAATCTAGGTAAATTGGTTTATAAATTAATTACATTCAACCATTGTTAGTCATTTATTAAATTATATATATATTGACCTTCCCATATGGATGGAGGATATCCCAGCTCTTTTAAATAGGAAGTTGTTGTTCAAGCATTAGCACTAAGAGCCATATATCTCCAGACTGACTTGTTGGGGATAAAAAAATTATTGTCCCTGTTAGATGGGCCGATCTCCGAGCAGTGGCAACGAAGGTTTAAAGAAGGGGCCATGGACTCCAGAAGAGGATAAGATATTGGTGAATTATATTCAAAAGAATGCAGGGCATGGAAGCTGGAGAGCACTTCCTAAGCTAGCTGGTTTAAACAGGTGCGGTAAAAGCTGCAGGCTGAGGTGGACTAATTATTTAAGGCCTGATATTAAGAGGGGTAAGTTTTCAGATGAAGAGGAGCAGATGATCATCAACCTGCATTCTGCTATTGGAAACAAGTAAGTTCATGATCATAAGAATGCATGTGTTTGTAGTGTACTACGTCTACGTGTCTCGTCGTGTGTGTGTGTGGGTGGTTGTGCAGCACGCTGTAAACGAACTAAACATGCATAATAGCACAATACGGCTTTAACATTGGGAAGCCAAGTTGCATACAGAAGTAGATTTCACTTAACATTTTGGCCTAATTAAAAAATTATGTTCAATACCAATTTAGTGTTAAAAAATTATGTTATATCCGGTAGGTGATCACTTGGTGAGCCATGTAATTGTCTTTTTTGTTCTTGACTAAATCATTTCAATAAAAAGAGCAATCGTTCTACAGAATTTCTAAAGATTAGGAGGAACAGAACCCTCCTTTTGATTGTACGATCACCTGTACTTCAAGATTGTTTGGCAAGAAAATGTGCAGCTTGATAGGCAGATCATTTAACAAATTGTATTGATGTTTACAAATAGAACTGTAGTTGATCATCTTTAATACTGAACACTTGGCCGATTGGCTCCTTTTTTTTGTGCTTTCTTTCACTTTGGTTATGGGCACTTAACTCATATATATTTATGTACCTAATTTCAGGTGGTCACAAATTGCTGCCCATCTTCCGGGAAGGACAGATAATGAAATCAAGAACTTCTGGAATACTCATGTCAGAAAGAAGCTTGTCAACAGTGGTATTGACCCAAAAACACATGAACCTATGATTATAAACCAGCTCAATAATTTTCTAGCTAATTACTCACATTTGCTGTCCACCTCAAACTTAACCAACTTAGTGATCGCGAATCCTTTGGATAGTGCCCTAGCTAGCCTAAGATCACTCCTCCCACAACCTGCACCAAATATGCAACTCTTGCAAAACCTATGGCAGATCATAAATAGTACTAAACCACTCCCATATGCCATTCAAGAAAATAGTCTCTTGCAATCCTCATATTTATCTCAATGCAATGGGCTTAGTAATGGAACAAATGCTCCTTATAACCAAGATTCCTATACCTTTCCAAACACACATATCCCTCTAAGTCTAGGTGAAGATTTTGCCATCAACAACTCATCTGCATTCCACATGAAAGGCCGATTAAGGCCAGAAGTTTTCCATAACGATGCAATTAAAAACAGTTCTCAGAAGGAAACCATGCTTCCTTCATTAGTTTCAGCCACTGATATGGAGTCCTTTGGTGTGAAGCCAATGAATCAAACTAGCTTTCCCACTGAACCACCAGCTGCCTCGGAAATGGTTGGGACTTGGGAAGACCTACTGGAAGATGGAGATGGGTGTAATAGTTTCTGGAAAGATCTGATTAAAGATCTCTAGTGATGGTCTGAATATTGCAATTTCATTGATTAATTTCCATTGGACAGGAACATGTGCCAGTGTATCCTCAATTTTCAGTTAAAATAATATATGTTTATTAATTTTTATAATTACCAAAGAATCAGAAAATAGTTCATGTATGAGATAATATACACTACTTCAAAGGATGAACGAACCGGGTCCGGGAGTAAGGAGTTCTTTGAGGAACAGAAACTACTCTGTCCATTTATGATTTTCTTTTTACCAATTAAGGAAGATAAATAGTGCAAAGTACAGTACAGCTTAAATTTTGTTGGTCAGTCGTCCATAATTCGAATACTAGTTAGGGTTCTTGTCACTAATTTTTAAATAATCATTTATATATTAGAAATATCCAGAAATTATATAATTCTAAAATAATTACGTTTATTTACGTATTAGTGTGATATCTGGTTGTTAATGTCAATTAACTTTAATTTAATATTTAAGTTCACTCTATATTAATGGAATATAATTATATTTTAAATTTATTATATTTAATCATAATGGTGTTTTTTTGGCAAAAATCATGAAGCTTATAGACATGCCTTTTACAACAAGTACCCCTTGGTTTATGGCGGTACATTTGTAAATTACTTTCCAAATAAAGTGCACAATATCATATTGTTTGTGCCTATGCTGGATGCTCTTACTAGACACTCGTTTGAAAGCCCACTCCAACTTCTCAAAAATACTTTTAACTAGTAGTAATAATTTAGACTTAATTGTATTTTATATATTCGAATAATATTAATTTTGCACAAAAATAGCTAAAATTTTATTCATGTAAATGTGATGCCTAAATTATAATTTTTTATAATATAGGGACTCCGTACATTAGCCGTTAAAATTTTATGTTAAATCTTAATAGATGCAGGGGTAAAATTGTCAAAACATGTTTAAATTATTATAAATGTGCATATATATTCATTTTTTTATTTTTTAAGCTAAACATATTATTTGGACTAAAAATTTTTATGGTAGCCTAATCAGAGTCCTGCTAAGCACTAGTAAAAAATTGGAATTTATTTAAGAAATTTTCAATTTATTAAAAATATTTTGGAATAACTTATGTAATAGAAAAATGTATATATAAAATCATTCTTAATTCCTTGTTTATGATGAACAAATGTTTTTGACTTGGAATTTTATGATAACTTATTCACCATTTTAGTAAGCAATAGCAATTATTTTGGATTTATAGAAGAAATATTTAATTTATTAAAAATTAAACAAAAAAGCTTACATAATAAAAAAAATTCATTTTTTATGTTTAAACTAACTTTTTGACTTCAATTTTTTTATGCCATGTTAATCTGTGTACCGGAAAGCACTAGTAAATATTTGGGATTTATTTAAGTTATTTTTAGTTTAATAAAATCGTTAAAAGACGAATATATATATATACATATTATAATTATATAAGTGGTTTTTGACAAATATATCCCTGAATTTATTAATATTTAATTAAAAAATTAACGGCTAAAGGGCGGAATCCCTATATTATAAAAAAATTAAAAAATTAGCCATCACATTGGCATTGGCATGAAAAAAAAATTAACTAATAAAATTATTATTATTCAGGTATATAAAATGCAATTAAGTCAATAATCTATTAACTCGGCCCAAATTTGAAATGGGAGTGTTATGTTTAAGTCGTTGCACCGGAGTTGGAGGAGAAATAGCAGATTCACGACTAAAAAATTAGAAAATAATCGTAAACAACTTCCTAGCTGATACATGTCAAGGTTTTTCTCTCCAAGTCCCATTTATGAATAATTGTCTATTCCAAGATTAAATAAGCCCTTGTAGTTGAAATACACGATGGACTAAAATGAAGCAACTTAGTAGAAAGTAGATTAGGGATTTGCATTCTGCTGCACATAAAAACCTTTTTTCGTGGTCAAAATGCGTGAATGATTTTAACATTCAATTTAGGGTGTGTTGGAAAATATGGGTATAAGTCCCATATTGGTAAGTCATATTTTTGAGCATTATGACTAAATGATGTGTGAGATATGATGATATTCTCTTAATAATGGAAATTATTATTTTCCATTAGAATTTGGCTCAAATATTATGGCATAAATTAATTTGATTTTGTTTCAGATTAATTGATATGGTGTATGTCTTGATATATTTAATCTGATTCTGTTTCAGATTATTTATGGAATAGAGTAGCTTGCAAGTATTACACCGATTCCATAATTAATGATATTTAATTATGGAAAAGAGTAGCGCACAAGTCTATCTACACCTATATAAACACCTCTAAGGCGTTAGAGTTAGACACACCAAAAAAACATATTCGCCTCTAAACACAAATCTCTCTCTCTCGGTGATAGTTTCGTGCCCGTTCAAGCTCGCTGAAGGTGCTCGTTATCCGTAACGCCGCCGCTACCTCGTTTTATCCTGGGAGGCTATCGACTCGCACATACGGTGAGAGGCGAAATAGCTTTAAGGAGACAGTTTCAACTGGACTCGAGGATCTCTCTTCTGTTTATATCTTTTCTTCCTCCGTTTGATTTCGTTTACTCACGCACACACTTGTTTGATTATTTGTATTAATCGCAGATTGTTTTCACAATCTTAAAGCTAATTATTTTATATACATCTGTGACTGATACATCTGTATCTGCTTGTTTTGTTGAGTAACAGATCGATGGAGAACCAAACTGTGAACGATTCGATGAACATGACGGCTGATCCCAACGCACAGATCACTGGATCTGATGGGGTTCACCAGCAGCCGATTAACCCTAACGCACGGATCGTACGATCTGATGGGGGTCAAACGCCTGTTGGACATGTGCCTTCGGGACATGTGCATGTGGGACACACTGTCATTGGACAGTTTAGTGTTCCTCTTGGACAGATATCGGCAGGATTCACTCCTCCGATCATACCTGCGGTGCCTACTGGTGTGCATACACCTGTAGTACAGACGCACGTACCATCTGTTCCACCCGTGGTGCCTGCTGCACCTGTTATGCCAACTGTGCCTGCTGCACATGCTGAAAAACCTGAGAAGTTCAACGGAACGAACTTCAAACGTTGGCAACAAAAGATGCACTTTTATCTGACCACGTTGCATATGGATCGCTTCCTTAAGGAAGAACCACCGTTGCTCACTGCTGAGAGTAACATGCAGACTGTGTATGTTGCTGATGCTTGGAAGCACTCCGACTACATCTGTCGGAACTATGTGTTAAATTGTTTGTCTGACTCGTTGTATAACGTATATAGCGCGAAGCCAACAGCTAAAGTCTTATGGGAGTCACTTGACCATAAGTATAAAACCGAGGACGCTGGGGCAAAGAAGTGGATTGTTGGCCGCTTTCTTGATTATAAGATGGCAGACTCTAAGACTGTGGTCAGTCAGGTGCAGGAACTGCAGGTGATCATTCATGACATTCATGCTGAGGGAATGGTCATAAGTGAGTCTTTCCAAGTTGCTGCTGTTATTGAAAAGCTTCCACCTGGATGGAAAGATTTCAAGAACTACCTTAAGCACAAGCGAAAGGAGATGTCTATGGAGGATCTTATTGTTAGACTTCGTATTGAAGAAGACAACAGAGGGTCCGAGAAAAAAATTAACGTTACCACTGAGAAGGCAAACATGGTGGAGCATGCTCAAAGCTCCAAGCCCAAGAAGGCTAATTCTGGTAAAGGGGCAAAGCTGGCACCCAAGGGAGGGATTTCGAAGTCGAAGTTTCAAGGGAAGTGCTACAACTGTGATAAAGTTGGTCATAGGTCTTCTGACTGCAAGAAGCCCAAGAAGCCCAACAAGAAGAAAGAAGCAAACATGGTAGAGAATATCTCCAAGGAGATGGGTGACATAGACCTCTGTGCTACGGTCTCTGAAGTGAACCTGGTCGGTTCTAATCCACGTGAATGGTGGATTGATACTGGTGCTACTAGGCATGTTTGCTCAGACAAGGCGGTTTTCTCTAGCCTCAAAGCTTCCGATGCTGGTGAGAAGCTCTACATGGGGAATTCAGCAACTTCTACCATTGAGGGTGAAGGCACGGTGATCCTGAAGATGACCTCTGGAAAGAATCTGATTTTGAAGAATGTACTTTATGTGCCTGATATTCGCAAGAACCTTGTATTTGGTTCTCTGTTGAATAAGCATGGCTTTCGCATTATAATAGAGTCAGATAAAGTTATTTTGTCTAAGAGTGGTATGTTTGTAGGCAAGGGTTATTTAACTGATGGGCTTTTTAAGCTCAATGTAATGTCCGTTAAGGACGATAATGAAATGAAGAATTCTTCTGCTTACTTGCTTGAGTCTCCTAATTTATGGCATGCTAGATTAGGACATGTAAATTATGACACTTTACGACGTTTAAGTGCAAAAGAATACATACCTAAACTTACTATCGATCCAAAACATAAGTGTGAGACTTGTGTTGAGGCAAAATTAACGAGATCATCATTTAAACGTGTGGAAAGGAACACCAAAGTGCTAGACCTAATACATAGCGACATATGTGATTTAAAATTCGCTCCAACAAGAGGAGGAAACAAGTATTTTATTACATTCATTGATGATTGTACAAAATACTGCTATGTATATTTGTTGAAAAGCAAAGACGAAGCTATAGATAAATTTAAAATCTATAAGGAAGAAGTTGAGACACAACAAACTGAGAAAATCAAAACGATACGAAGTGATCGTGGAGGTGAATATGTTGAACCGTTTGGGGAATTCTGTTCACAACATGGTATAATCCATGAGGTCACTGCACCATACTCCCCTCAGTCAAATGGTGTGGCTGAAAGGAAGAATCGCACTCTGAAAGAGATGATGAATGCGATGTTGTTAAGCTCTGGGCTCCCACAATCAATGTGGGGAGAAGCCATCTTAAGCGCAAATAATATTTTAAATATTACGATGCGCAAGAATAAGGATGTAAGTCCTTATGAAATGTGGAAGAAAAAGAAACCAAGTTACCAACACCTGAAAGTGTGGGGGTGCCTTGCAAAGGTACTGATCCCTACACCAAAGAAGGTGAAGATAGGTCCTAAGACTGTGGATTGTGTCTTCATCGGATATCCTCCACACAGCACTGCATATCGGTTTCTTGTTCATGAATCCAAGATTCCTGATATTCAAAGGAATACCATTATGGAATCAAGGAATGCCTCATTTTTTGAGACGATGTTTCCCTGTAATCCAGGAAACCAACAACCTACGACGTCTAAACGATCTCATGAGTCTGTAGATGACGATAATGAGAGTGACGAAAGTGAAGACGAAAATGTGGGGGTAGTGAGAAGGAGCAAAAGACAACGAACGGAGAAATCCTATGGGTCTGATTTTATGACCTATTTGCTCGAAGAAGGTGACCCAAAAACTTATAAGGAGGCGGTTACCTCACCTGATGGGCCTATGTGGAAAGAGGCCATCAAGAATGAAGTTGATTCAATTATACAAAATCATACTTGGGAATTAGTGGACTTGCTAACTAGTTGCAAACCATTAGGTAGCAAGTGGGTTTTCAAGAAGAAGTTGAAAACTGATGGCACTATTGATAAGTATAAGGCCAGACTTGTAATTAAAGGATACAAGCAACAAAAAGGCCTTGATTACTTTGATACATATTCTCCTGTAACGAGAATAACGTCCATAAGGATGATGTTTGCTATTGCTGCAATGCGTAATCTAACTGTACATCAAATGGATGTGAAAACAGCTTTCCTAAATGGAGACATAGATGAAGAAATCTATATGGAACAACCTGAAGGGTTTGTTGTCCCAGGACAAGAAAGGAAAGTGTGTAGATTGGTGAAATCATTGTATGGTTTGAAACAAGCGCCTATGAAATGGCATGAAAAATTTGATGAGGTCGTGCTGGCCAATGGTTTCAAAATCAATGAATGTGATAGCTGTGCCTATTACAAGGATAACGAGAACAGCTATGTCAAGGAGAATGACAATGGCTATGTCATGATGACACTATATGTAGATGATCTACTTATTGCTGGAAGCAATGATAAAGTTATCAAATCTACAAAGGACATGTTGAAATCAAGGTTTGACATGAAAGATATGGGACTAGCAAATGTAATTCTGGGAATTCAAATTTTTAGAACATCAGAGGGTCTCGCATTAAGTCAACCACATTATGTTGACAAGATCCTTGAGAAGTTTCTTAAGGATGACTTTGAGAAAGCTAGGACACCTGTGGATATGACTTTGCACCTATCCAAGAACAAAGGTGTAGCTGTTTCCCAATTGGAATACTCGAGGATAATTGGTAGTCTGATGTACCTCATGAGTTGTACAAGACCAGACATTGCATACTCAATTAGCAAGTTGAGTAGGTTTACGAGTAATCCGGGAGCTGATCACTGGAAAGCGATTATAAGGGTACTAAGGTACTTGAGGGGAACTCGAGACTATGGACTGCACTATGGCAGATACCCAGCAGTATTAGAAGGATATACTGACGCAAATTGGATATCTAGCAAGAAAGCACTTAAGTCTACGAGTGGCTATGTGTTTACATTAGCTGGAGCGGCAATATCATGGAAATCCTCAAAACAAACGGTGATAACTCATTCCACGATGGAAGCTGAGTTTGTGGCACTAGATAAATGCGCCGAAGAGGCTGAATATCTACGTCAGTTTCTGGAGGATATTCCAAGATGGCCAAAGCCTGTAACTGCAATAGGGATTCACTGTGATAGTCAATCCGCTATTGGCAGAGCACAGAGCACGATGTATAATGGAAAGTCTCGTCATATACGACGACGACACAGTTCCATTAGACAATTGATCTCAACCGGAATTATCACTATTGACTATATACCGTCAAAGGATAATATCGCGGATCCACTAACCAAAGGGTTATCAAGAGAAGTGGTTGAGAAATCATCGAGAGGGATGGGCCTTAAGCCTATTGCTTAACGGCATCATGGTGGACACCCAACCATTGCTGACTGGAGATCCCAAGAACTTGGTTCAATGGGACAACTAAATCATGATGACCAAATCACTGTGGGGGTAACCCCTGGCCTGTTCCTATGATGAGGAAACAGTGAGACCCGTAAGGTACGAGGTTAAGCTTTGAGCCTTTAATGATCTTTGATGAATACATGGAGCTCAGGAGTGAACGCATGGAATTCAGTTGAGTAAACGCGGGTTACTCTATAAGATAAAGATCACCTATGTGGGAGAGAAGTGGGGCCGCTTCAAAGGAGAATTGCAAGGCACAATTCTTTAGAAACTTCTGCAGAACCAGGACGATGTTCCATGGCCAAAATGGACATACTCATGAGAGCTGAACGAGTTAGAAACGATATAGTGATAAGTATATCATCGTTTACATAAACGGTCGAACAGTTCAAGGACAAGCACGTCTACTGTCTACCAGTAAAGTCGGTATGCTTACTCGAGCGAAGGTTCAAGGAGCATTCTCTACCTATCGTATGCTATATCTGATCGAAGAAACTATCACCAAGTCAAACTCCGTGTCTGTCTGTCTGTCTGTCTGGTGTGTGCTACTAAGATCACCAATCTCACCCATGTGGGGGATTGTTGGAAAATATGGGTATAAGTCCCATATTGGTAAGTCATATTTTTGAGCATTATGACTAAAAGATGTGTGAGATATGATGATATTCTCTTAATAATGGAAATTATTATTTTCCATTAGAATTTGGCTCAAATATTATGGCATAAATTAATTTGATTTTGTTTCAGATTAATTGATATGGTGTATGTCTTGATATATTTAATCTGATTCTGTTTCAGATTATTTATGGAATAGAGTAGCTTGCAAGTATTACACCGATTCCATAATTAATGATATTTAATTATGGAAAAGAGTAGCGCACAAGTCTATCTACACCTATATAAACACCTCTAAGGCGTTAGAGTTAGACACACCAAAAAAACATATTCGCCTCTAAACACAAATCTCTCTCTCTCGGTGATAGTTTCGTGCCCGTTCAAGCTCGCTGAAGGTGCTCGTTATCCGTAACGCCGCCGCTACCTCGTTTTATCCTGGGAGGCTATCGACTCGCACATACGGTGAGAGGCGAAATAGCTTTAAGGAGACAGTTTCAACTGGACTCGAGGATCTCTCTTCTGTTTATATCTTTTCTTCCTCCGTTTGATTTCGTTTACTCACGCACACACTTGTTTGATTATTTGTATTAATCGCAGATTGTTTTCACAGGGTGTCCACAACCCGACCAAACTGATGAACCGACCTTATTTCGGCCAATTTAAACCGATTTTTTTCAACCCGATATATATTTGGATTGAAATAATGTCAATCCAATTTAATTGGGTTGTATATGGATTTCGATATTTTTAAACCGATCCAAATTCACAATAAGCCAAGTTGTGTACTTTATGCTGGGATGAAATTTTATCATCAACGTAGCAGTTTGCCACGGAAAAAAAACAACTCACGGAATAATCAACTACACAACACAAGCTATCCAACTTGGATAATCCAAGTCAGGAGTCTCAAATTTGATCAGAAACAAATATTTCCAACTCTAGTCTTACATAGTTAACGGAATTTGATCGCAGAGAAGTTACCATCAATTCAGCGAAAACGGAATTTGATAGCAGAGAATAAGGTTACCATCAATTCAGCCAAAACAAGTATGTACGAGAGAGACAACAACAACAACAAAGCTTTGGACCTGGATCTCGGTTGACAGTTCCAACCTCATCCTGCAGCAATGCCACAAATTAATGCATTTTCACTTGGTTGCAAGCATTACCAGTTGCATATTTTTACACTAGCAGCTAGGATTAAAACATATCTTAATCATTACAGGATCAATAAAATAGTATTGGTTAAAGATCATCAACTTCAAAATAATGAAATGACTTGATATTTCCAAATTCCAAGAGAATAATATTGGCAGCATAACATTCCACCACACCAAAGAGAAGCTTGTAGGCTTCAACTCACAGGAATAGGACCCCGAGTCTTATATCACCAAAATCTCTGAATCCAGAAACCTAAAAAAAAAATTATGTACTAACACCTAGAAATTGCAGCACTACATCACTTCACATAGCAGGCTTTCAACAATCTACACGCTGACTATCAACAATTCAAATGCTTCGAATCAACACTTGCCAAATATTGTTGATCAGTACATCTTGTCAAGTCATCCTTGACGATCATGCACAAGCGGAGTTATGGCAAAAGGCAAATCATGGAAATTATAGTAAATATGAGACGGAGACAAGTGACCAAGATGAGAATTCTGGCCATATGATCTCTGATCTAACCAAATAAAACTTGAAAAACGAAAATGCCACCAACGAGGACTAAACTGTAGCCTGACTGGTATAAAGGACCCCCACCGTCAATCTCTATTCCTTTTAGAAACATTTTATTAAAGGAAAAAAAAAATTAACTTTCCCACAAGATGCACCATCACACCGGAAAGCCTACCCACAAAAGAAACCAACGAGAGGATGCATAATCATATGGAAAAGCCTGCAGAATGCTCATCCCAATATCTTAATTAAGCAAACCGTGCATAGTGAGTGACTTTACTCCCCAATGAACATGGCTAAACAAACCAAACACATGTAATGAGGCAATGGTTTGATTTATAGCCAAATGACAAACACATGTTAAAATTGTAGGCATGTGTCTGAAATTGTAATGTAATTATTCAAAAAGAAAAAAAAAACAGAGTTGACAAACATGAAGTTACTTACAGCATCTTCAACAACAGACTTTTGAGTAACTCTTCAAATATATTATAAAAAATTGATTCTTACCAACCTAACGTGCATTCAATTTCAACAAGATTCTTTATATCCACCTTTTAAATAATTTTTTAATATTAAAATATTTTTATTAAATAGAAGTACAATACAAAATGTATAGAGAAAGTGAGTGCTTGTATTATTTTATAAAAAAATATAAAATAAGAGTAGGTAGTTGACTCTTTAAAGAGAGGAGGAAGAAGATGCTCTTAAGATTTTAAAGTGTCTTTACGAGTCTATTGGAGCTCCAAATTTGTTAATGCTCTCTATTTTTCCATTCGTCGGAAATGCTCTTGCATCTAAATGTTACGGTAATAAACATTGAGACTATTCAAAACAAGAAACATAAAATAAAGGTCTACCACGTGCATGATAGTAATAGTTTACATCTCAATAAGAGAGCAGTTTTATCTTCATTAACAGAACACACACCTCTGTTCCATGATCTCTGTCCACAAAAAAGTCATGGCAAAATATAGACAACCCAATTCTTCCCTTAAAGGCTGAGCAGGGATCACAAGGCAAGGACATGGAGGCATGCTCAGATAATCTGGTCACAGTTACATGCATACATGTACTAGCTAGTTTGAGGCAAATGTGACAGATCCAGTTTAGAATAAGGGTGGTGGCGGAGATGGTCTTTGAATCCAAAACCAGTACTAGGATCAAAGTCACCGATATAATTATAGGACGTCATAAGCCTCTAATTTTGCCTAGTACAACAAGAGGTGTAAGAGCATGATAAAATTCCAGAAGCATTTAGAAAATAATTGATCCCTCTAATCTCGTTCATCAACAAAGAGACTAGTCATGAACATCAACAAGAAATTTGGAGGAAAGTAATTACTTTTAAAGACACTGGGCACTCAGTCACATTGGGCACTCAGTCCTAGGGAACTTCTGACCCAAAATATCAGTCAGTTACTCAGCTTGCTAATGGTAAGCTGATGACAGTCCCCTAACATAATTTTTAGACACTGAAGATAAGGGTCACTTTTCACTGAAAGGATCCCATCATGTTAACCATATATTAACATCTTGGCAAAATTACAATGAATGGTTAAGACTACTAAAACTTACCAAGTAGCATATTGGGACACACAGTTGTAATATTAAAATCATGGTGTGCTCCATCATCATCTTTCCACATATAACTCATTGCTGCCACTACAACAGCCACCTCCCTTTTTCCCTACCACCACAATCACTTCGCATAAACAAAAATGGCATTCTATTTCACTTCTACATTTAAACAGCCCATGCCAAACTAAACAAATACTGATTGCATGTCTCAGTAAAATCAACACACACACACAAAATGGGGATCTGACTACTGGGTAACAGAAATTAAAGATATGCTGATCACGCTGTTGTTGATTTGATTTTTAAACTAATAAAAATTCAATTTCCTGTGTAGAATAGGTAGAGGAATTAATGATAGAACAATCAGATCCAAATGAAAGTATGGGTTTACACCTAAAAGTAGCCAATACGGGATTTAAAACCCCAGAAGTATGCACTAATGTATCCAATTAGGGAATTGTTGCAAGAAAATGTTCAAGGTCGTTTACATATATCCTAAGGTTTATTGTTGTTGAAACATCATGACTTAAGTGCAGCCTTGTGTTAAAATTTTAACCTTTGACTGAGATATAATTGAGTTATTGAATTGACTCTCGAGGATATTTATTAAGGGTTCTTCAATTCTCCTAGGTGTAGGAAGACTATGTTTACTCACCTTCAAAGAAAACAATGTATAATCTCAATATTTAACCATCAACACCGCATATAATATTCGGTCAAACTCAAACACCTGTTCTACAGTTCTAAAGTTGTTAAACGAATCCTACACTTCTAACACATGGCACATCCTTTCCTCAAGTTTCACCGGTTGTAACGAAAGAAATATGTGTACTAAAATTTTGCATCACAACACGTGTTTTAAATTAAGAGACTAAAAACTTGACAAATAGGACTCATGTAATGTAACAAGGAAATAATGTCCCGCTTACTATAAAGAAACCTTATTAGTTCAAATTCATGACACTACATTCTCAAGGGCACAATAAGGCGACTGTGTCAAGGAATAGCAACCACAAACAAGCAAAGAGAGGTCCAGAAATTGTGTGACATAATTAAAGCAAGTAAAACTAAAATGCATAGGTGCCACCATTAATAAATATTTATACAAGTTCCCTACATGATTAGCAAATAAAAAAAGAAACTTTCTAGTGGTACGCACAAATATCATCAGTACAAAATCAGGGGAAATGAAAATGCAATGACAAAATTGCAGAATTCATTAAATAAACTTATGTCCTAAGAAGGTACTTATCTCCAAATGACGACATGTACATTTTCAACAAGAGAACACCATGTAAAGCCTTCAGCAGGCAGAAACTAGGAAAAGTACCTACTTATTCACCACTGTCACTAACTCCTATCTAGAAGAAATGCGCACAGATTGCTTCAACTTACCACGCCCGCCCACGAGTGAAATCAGAATTTGACCAAACTGACTGAACTCCGGAGAGAAAACCACTAACAATTATTCATACTTGAATTTGGTTACCAATTTCTTCTTCCATTTTCAGAGGCGAAACAGGAAGCCCACCTTCCTCCTCAACCAGCCCATTATTACCCACCAAAATCCTAACTTTTTTCTCACAATTCATCCCTAGCTGACCATCAAAGCTACCAGCTTGCTTCTTGTTAAACACATCACAAAAGAAATCTGTCAAAACCTTCTCATACCCCGGCATCTTTGCATACCCAGGAAAATAGTTAATATCAATAACCAGATACCTATTACCAACTCTAGTATCCCTAATAACATCAAAGTTAAACAAATTCAACTTCATCGCCCTCCGCAACCCACAAGCAATATCAGAAATCAAACTCTGCGGTGGCATTTCAGCTTCTTCCAAATTCATTGCCTTATAATACGTATCATCACTTCTCTCACTCTGAGTCAAATTAGACACTTGCGAAAACGACAAAGACCCCTGCAAGCTAGGCAATTTCTCCTCACTCACATCCGGTAACGACTTCCTCTTAACACACCTCACATACTTCCCAACCACATACACCTTAAAAATCACCCCACCATGATTCACAAACTGCTGCAACACAATCGGCGGTTTCAGCTTATTCAAACCCTCATTATTATAAACCAACGACATCTTATGCGATTTCGCACTCCCATCTGCCACTAAAGGCTTAGCAATCACCGGAAACGTCAACACCTCCCCCCATTCCGCACAATCCAACAACTTCTCATTATCATAAATCAAAACCTGCTTAGGAATCCCAAACGAATCGGTGTCGTTGTCGAATTTAATCTCCGAAACAACCTCGAGCATCGAAATCCGATTATGTAACCGTTGAATTGCGTCAGGAGAGTCTATGATCAACACATTAGGATATTTGTGAGAATAATCATCCAATTGTTTCTTCCAATCGTCACCGTACAATTTGTGTAGAACACAATCGAACGGTCCCTGATCAATCAACGGCTTCTCCGTATCGATCTTAATCAAATCAATACCTTTCTCTTTGGTGAGATTCAATAACGAAGCTTGTATAAAGCTATTCTCTTTCTTCTTCGCCAACGCGTATCCTACTCCGTATCGCTTCTCCACTTCCTCCATCACAATATGTGTATGTGTATAGATTTAGAAACCCTAATTTGAATTGAGAAATTGTGAAATTAGGGTTTAGAGAGTGTGAAATTGAGAGGCGTATAAATAAGGGGAATGATAAGTAGAGTAATTATAGATAGATAGATACAGGAGAGTTGTGTGTATAGATTGAGATAAATGAAGCAGAGAGAGAGAGATTGGGAGAGAGATTGGGAGAGAGATTTAAATAGGGAGAGAAGAAAGGTTGGGTAAGGCGGTTAAGGGAGGGGGGGGATGTTAAAATTAACCATGGTTAGGATAGGAGGGGGGTGTACACGTGGCATATTCTGCAGCAAATTGTAGTGATTCTGAAACGCGTAGTTATGGCTGTCGTGTACTCGTGATACTGACTCGCAGATTGACATGGCTACTGCGATTTGTCACGTGACCATTGTTGGGGCCGTTATGTAACGGTACCGTCTGTTTTGCACACCTCTATGTTGGTCCTGTCCTATGTTCCTCTCAACTTGTACAAGTTGAACGAGTGAGTTTAAAGACGGGAGGAATAAAGTAAAATTTCAATATCGAATTTTTTAGTTAGGTTAGGACTGAAATTGAATGTCGAATTTTATGATGGGAATAAAGTTCACTTTTTCACCTCTCTAAAAAGAGGTTAACTTTTTCATTTGAATTTTTGAGTTGAGAAATGAATCTTCAAGTTAAATTCCTTTCGGCTCAGCTAGAATTTGTATACTACATCAAGCGGCTCCCGTTAGTTTCTTTGCTATTTTTCTTTTTCTTTTCAGGATTTCTTTGGTATTTTTGTTATTAAGAATATTACTACAAGTTCTCCTCGATTATGTAATTACAATTCACTTTAAAAAATTGGGTGAAAGCTAAATTATTTTTTATGAAAAATCTTATTTACATTTCTGTTAACTAATTTAAGGTTGCATAATTCGGACGATACTTAAATATATTTCTTCAGAAATTTAAAATTTTGAGGGCTATCAAAACATTTAAGAAACTACGGCAAAGCTGTGTTTATAAAGATTTGTGTTGACTGCTGAGACAATGAGTAGAAATTGAGCAAACATACCTTGTTCAAGTTGTTGAGTAAAATGAATGTATGCACCATTATTGTAAGCATCAACCAAAGTATATTCTTAATTTCAGTAGTGGAACAAGGATTTTGTATTGGCATATTTTAGTAATATCCTCAATTTAGGATTGGGATGACAAGTTGTTTTATACTTATTCTGGCATAAACTAACCTCATTTGGTTATTTTATTTTATTTATAAACAAAACATAAAAATATTGATTGTGTTTAAGATATAATTAATTGTAAAAACCCTTTTCTCTAATTTCAAAAATATAAAAGTAATATGAATAAAATTATGTGGAGACAACTATTTAATCGGAGATTCATATATTCTGCAATCAAAATACTAGAAAATATATTATCATATAAAATATTTTCTATAAATATCAATAATTCATTAAAATTGTTAAAAGATAGCCAAGTTATCGGAACTTGCACTTCACCTAAGATTCTATTATTGTTTAATGATAGCAAAAAATAAGCAACCTTAATCTTTTTAGAAAATTTACCAAAAATACTAATTTTTCTAAGTTTTTTTTGTGATTTTACTATTTTGTGATTATTTTTTTGCAAAAATATGGAATAAATCAAAATCAACCAAAATCAACCAGATATCTAACTAGTTGAATAAAGTTTTTTTGGTTGATTTGAGGTTACATGTAGTTGCAGAAACTCGTGAAAGGTTGTATGCAGTTGATTCCATTTGTCAAAAAACCGTATTTTTGCAATTTTTTTGAAAATAGTATTTTTGTAAATTAAAAAGTATTTTTGTAAATTTTTTAAAAAAATGACAGTATATTTACAAAAATATTTTTAGACTTGAGTATTTTTCAAAAAAACCCATCTTTTAAATAAATCCATCTAGTCAACCCAAAAAGCCCATCTTTTAAATAAATCCATCTAGTCAACTCAATCGAGTGGATGAAATTTTAAAATAAATTAAAAATCTGAACAAAAATAGAACGATGTCATCAAAAAAGTTATAACAAATAAATAATTACATCGCATAATTAATAAAATTTGAACCTTAAACAAAATTGCTTCCTATTTTCAAGTTTGGAATGGATGTGATACAAATAAAAAAACTGTTCAGAAGACAAAATTTAGAAACAAGTTTTAAGCAACAAAACAAAACTCAATAGTCAATATTATTAACCTTGTTTTACATGACATGCAATGTGAAAAACTGTGTTAAAATGGGATGCAATTTATAGAAAATACCAACCTCCAATAGTACAACGAGTCTATAAAGGTGGATGATTCTAGTTTTAGTGCTACCAACATAAAGTGACTCCTCTACTTCATTTACAAATCGTTTTTGTCATTTAAAGCTGCTTTATTTGTACATCAGTTTAATGACATAAATTAATTTTAAGTAAAGAAATCCAAGATATCGCTAAAATAATACGAATTAATAAATCATCTATAACATAATTTAATATTTTTACTTGTAATACATAGATTCATCATGTCAGAAATAATATTAATAAATAAATGAAATAAAGTTTAGTTTCTCAAGGTTAAGTGATAAAAAATAAATTTTATATCTATACTATAATAACCGGAATGAGATATAATTTGATTCAACCGTTATCCCCTAATTTTAATTATTAAAGAAAATAAATAAATAGTGGTATATATCTACTTGCTAGATATAGTCTAATTATCCTACTAAACTACAATAACAATGATCCTATTATAAAAAAAAATAGTGTTTTATATCCGATAAACTACTAAATTGTTAAACCACTAAACATAGTATATTTATTCTACTAATATTATTCTATTATTTTTATTATAAATTTATAATTATTATATATTTAAAAAAATATTTTAAAAATTAGAATATAACAGGATAAATAAATTTTTTAAATATTAACGGACCGGATCTAAGCTATTTATTCTTAAAAGTAAAAAAGTTTCGTCATTATGATTTGGTGTCGCGTGCACTAGATTTATACTGTGTTTATATAAACGTACAAAAAATCAGGGCGATTATTTCTCCTGGTCCGTAATCTCTGTTCTTGTTCCCAGGCTGAAAGAACAAAGTTTTTCCAAACAAAAACAATTTTTTTAAAAAAAATAGAAAGAGACTAGGGGAGCTGTGTTTTAACATTATTAACGTACGTTATTTCTTTAGAAGAAGGATGGGAGAGCAAATAAAGACGTCTTCTTCTTCTTCTTCTATGAACTGCAATGAGAATAATTCTATAACTTGTCCCAAGTTTCCATTGGCTTTGTGGGAGATAGGTGTTGCATCAGGTGTTGTTTTAGGATTTGGCATTGCTCTTTTTAGTGTTTACCTCACCATGCCTGTCTCTGATTATACCTTTCTCAAGCTTCCTCGCACACTCCATGTCCATGACCTTTGCATTCTCAGGTTTTTAGTCGCCTATTCACTACCTATACTATATATGATATATGGTACATGTTGTTTTTTGTACTCAAAGATTTTGTGGTTTTAGAGTAGCTAATAACTCGATGAATAATTTCCTGAAGCTGATAAGTATGTGATTTTTCAAATATAAACAAAAATTTATATATGATAGGCTTTTGAGGAGCTTATGCCAACTGAATCTTAAGGTATGTTATTTAGCATCGTTTCTGGGAATATTTTTATTGTAAAGAGTTTGCCTCAAGCTACATTTACATTTTAATTCTTGTAACGACTTTGAAATCTTTTAAAATCACATATCTTTGTGGAACGTTAAGGGTAAGACTGCACACATGATCGGGACCTTCCCTGACCCTCATGATCAAGCCTTGTAATAAGATATGAGTATGTGTACGACCTAAAAAGAGTTAATTTTGCTTGCATATTTATAATAAAAATAAGTAACATTGATAAGGATGCATAAATCTTCGAAAAACTCTAATGTTAAGAATGTACCCTCATTGTGTTAGTGTTGGCGAAAAGTTATCCCATAACACCTGAAAGTTATCAGTTGGATTTGCTGATATGGAGAATAAGCCCCCCCCCCCCCTTTTTAATTTGGTTACACCAACTAGCCAGCATAGCTAATGCTGTAAATTTATAGGAGGTACCTTTTTCGAACTGGGTATAAGCTTTTATTATTGCATTGTCCATGTTTGTTCGTCATGACAAAAAAATAAATTATAGATGGGGAAAAACCAATATCTAGATATTGATTCTTGGGGATTTGGGCTTACACTTTTTCTTTCACCGGATTCTTTAAATGTGTTGCACAAACCAACTAGGTAGCTCACATATGTGAACTAGTGATCATGGTCATTACCTCCATAAATAAATCTATGTTGATGAGTTTGTCAGGACTGAGGCAGGTCTTCCAGTGGTGTGAGCCATGCTGAAGTCTTTCCTGCAGATGGATTTCAACTAGTATCAATGTAGGATTTTTAATTGTTCATCAGAGTGTTTTACTAGTCTAGAGAAACTTAAGAATTTATCCAGATTAGGGATCGCCTTGGTTAAATATAGAAACTAAAGCAAGCTAATGTAAAACCATTTCAGATGTAATGCTATTCAGTTGTCATGTTTCTTTCTATCATATTTCCTTTCTTTGAAGGGTAATAATCTTATTTGGTACTTAGTTTATTTGATTCATTAATATTGGCTTACTCTAGTTTTTCTAGAGAATACTTATTTATTAAATGTAATATTTTGCAGAGATGACCCGGAGATCGACTCAAATGACTACACAACTCAGGTTCTTGCAGTTGCAGGATATTGCATGGTCTATATAGTAATGCAAACTTTTATGATCCCCGGTACTCTATTCTTGTCATTGCTTGCGGGGTCCCTTTTTGCAGTTCTCGGAGGTGTAGCTTTGATTGTGTTCAATGCTACAGCTGGTGCATCATCTTGCTGTTTCCTATGATAGTTGGACGACCTCTTCTCTTCTCTCTCTGGCCCGAAAAGCTGAGTTTCTTTCAAAAACAGGTGAACTTCGTACGCCTCTCTTTGGCTTCTATTGTGACGACTGAGAATTTTGTGACGTAATTAAGTCAATAAAGTATGTGATATGTGATGTGATTATAATTATGTGACTAAGTGATGATTAATTGTCTTATCTGTATATTAGAGTTTAGGAGCGTGGATAAAAACGTTCCAATTTAAAGAGTCAGCTTAAAAGTTAAGCTGCGATGTCGGGCCGTCAGGTAGAACGGAACCCGTCCTAATAAAGAGTTAAAAAATATAAAATGTGAATTATGTGTGATTGAATGAAAGGAATGTTTAAATAAAGTATTCCGTCCTAAGTGACGTGTTGACCGGAAAAGATAATGAGAAGCGTAATCGAAACGCTGAGCGTCGGGCCGTCAGGCTGAACGTGACCCGGTACGCGTAAAAGAGGATAAAGATTAAAGAGGGATAGATTCTATGATCAGACTTGAGTCGTTATGTGATTATATATGTGAGATTGTTGTATGTGAGCATGGCTATGTGATCTGTGATAGTTTTTGTGAATTTTAAAGGAATTACATGATTTAAATAAAGGTTTAATTAACCTTCGTGCATTTTTATAAAATCATTCGAGTAAGATAAAAACATGGGATTTGTTCTGTTATCTTCGTAGTGGTCCTAGAGACATTTTAAAAATGATAAGTGAATTTGATTGTTGGTCTTTGCATTTTAAATTGATTTTATGTGAAAAATGTTATTATTAAGACAAGATTGCGAAATTCATATAAAATCAACCGTCCACTCAAAATCTTATTATGAGTAATGGTTAAAAAGCTAATTTCGAGGCATACGTATTAAAAATGTCATTTTCAATAATTCTCGACTTCCCGAGAGAGATATATTTTATATTTAATCCTTGTTTCATTTTAGTAAAAAGAAGGGACAAATAAGAATGAAAAGGGAATTAGTTGAATTACAAATTTGCCCTTGTTTCTAAGTGGTATATAAACCCACTTTCCTTTCTTTTTCTTTCTTTTGTGCACTCACTTTCTCTTCTCTCTTTTCTCTCTTTCTCTCCCGAACCCTCTCTCTCTCTCTCTCTCTCTCTCTCTCTCTCAGCTTTCTTTAATCTCTCTCGGTATACCTCTCTTTTTCCTTGATTAATCTCACCAATCATCCCTAAATCTTCTTGATAAACACCTATATGTAGGTAGAAGAGTGTGCATGTGTGTATACCCACTTGCATGTAGATTTGTGTGTGTTGTGTGTGATGGATGTGTGTGTGTTCACCCGAGAACCACTTGGTTCTTGTTGTTGTTGTTGTTGATATCATCTTGTTTAAACATGATTCCTTGTAAATGAATGATAGAGAAGACGTGCATGCTGGTTATTTTGAGTAATTGATGGAAAACGGGGGTTTCGTGGTTGGACACCCTCGAATGAGGGCACCACCGTGAAGTCACCGCCACCGGTGATGAACTCCGGTGAACCAGTGGTGAGTTATGATGTGTAAACTGAACTCTAGACTATATACACTCGAATTTTAGTGTTTGCAGGTGGTGTTTTCTATAAAGCCGAATGGGTTTTTGTTTTTAAAAGAGATCATGTTGATTTTTGATAATGAAATTGATGGTGGATAGTTGTTGATAGAAAGTATAGAATTATTACAATTGATTTGTGATTTATAAACTTGAGATGATGCATGCATGTTGTGATTTAGGTGAAATTCGAATTCTTGGATTTGTGTTAAGAAATTTAGTTGGTTTAATCGATGAAAATGAGTGTTTGATATAATGAAGAGATGAATTTAAATTGCATGTGAGCATGTATGTATGTTTTGGTTCGAATTATTGTTGATAAAGAAAAGGGTGTTAGTTTATATGTTGGATTATGCTAAGATTAAAGATGCATGGTGTAATTTTGAGAAATTTGATTGTAGATATATGATTATGGTTCGAATTTTATGATTAAAAGAAAGGAGAATGATTCTTTAATGGTGATTGAATGAGTTATGTGCTTATGTGAACTAAAGTGAGTATTTGGTTGATTTTGTGTGATAGGGTCGAATAGGCCATAGGAATTAAAAGTCAAAAACTTGGTTTTGATGATCAAAAGGATGATTGAAGGTGTATAAGTGAATATCTATGAATTTGTTTGCTTGATTGTAGTATGTGGTATGAATTAAGGAATAAAAGAAAAGGGGAACTAAGTTGATTGATTTTAAAAGATATAAGTGATAGTTATGGACGTAAATGTTTGGTTGTGAATAAATTATGTACTCGTAAGAGTTATAATAGTGTGATTTGATAAATAGCTAAGAATAAGCAAGTGCGCTTTGATTATTAAGTATATAAGGATTTAAAAGTTACGAAAAGAGATATGCTATGTGCTATGTGCTTATATGTATAAGCTATATTCGTATGCTCGAGTCAAGGATATAATCGAGTTATCGTATAGAGTGATCGTTCCGGGAACGAGAGTTGAGAATCTAATTAAGGTTTTGGTTTTATTGTAGATTCGGACCGTGAGGGCATTCAGGCTAGGAAAGGAAAGGATTTACTAAGTGGCAGTAGTTCAACCTTCAAGAAAGCAAATCCAGGCAAGTAACTCTGATTACTTGTGAAAATGGTTAAAAAGAGAATGTTGTTCATACCATGTAGAGTATTGAACTGTTTAATTATGAAACCCTTGTTGAATTATGAAACCCTGATATTGATTTGAAGTACCCTTGTTCTTGATAATTTGTTATTGATAAGCTTATTGATTCCACCCTTTGATAATATGTCCTTTCTGTTCAAGTTATCTATTAAGCCATGAATCATATTGAACCCTCTGATTATCCTTGTTAACCCTGTTTAATGATACCCTGTTTCTCTTGATCACCCTATTGATCCCTAAACAAATGTTGATCCTTCTAACTTAAGTGCTTTGTTATCCTTGATACAGAATTCTTATGAATTGTTCCTTGCGTACCTTTGAATCACTCCCTGAACTTTGTTTCCTTAAAATCTGAATTAAGAAGGAGTTTCGACTTGAAAGAGTCCGAATGATTTCAAATGCTTGGTAATGATAAAAATGGATTTTAGAAAACCTATTTGTTTTTCCAACTCAAGGTTTTCCAAATGAATTCCGGATGGATTGGATTGGGACGTAAGAGGCTAGTGGGACTAGTCCAGTCATGGTAAGAGGCTAGCGGGGCTAGTCCAACTTAAGGCTGAATTTATGCCGATTGGTATCTTAAAGACCGGATGGAGGTCGGTACGGGTTGATCACCCGTACATAATGAAATGGAAAGATAAGTGATCCAATCAAGGGTTCAATTGATTATTTAAAAAGGGGAAACTGAAATTTTTTGTTTAGTAAATTGATGTTTGAAAATGAAAATGGTTTTTATTGCTTTAAAAAGAGTTGATTATGTTATCGTGAAGCTTAAAGCTCGAGAACCCTGATTCTTGAAATTGTTGATCATATGATTGATTCTATATATTGAAATACTGTTGCTTTCCTCTATTGAAAGATCTATTCTGATCCTTTAATGATTTGTGATGAATGTCGGCTTTCGTCCTGCCTTGAGCCTTGTTCCTTGAAAGCCCCATACTATTCTTCAGAAACCTTTCCTTAACCCAAAAGATAGAAATCTGCCACCTAGATCAGATAAAGTAGAATGCCCTGAGTTTGGTAAAGCATATTGTCAATTGATATTGTAGAACTGCTATATAGTTACTTGCTGAGTTTTATACTCATGTGTTTTGTTTTAATCTAACCATGGCAGTTAAGAAAGAAGATGGTCAGGCTTAGGCGCACTGCTCGTAAGAGCGTACCTGGTGGATCCTACCGTGTTGAGGGCTTCCGGTTGCCAGAGCAGGTAGTGGTAATTATGAGTGAGCTCACGCCTAGAAAGAAGTGTTTTAAGATACAATGGGTTATCTGTCGGTTCCCAGCCGGAATCGATATTGATTATTCAATAATATTTTGGGTTGTAAGTTATATTTTATGATTGGTAGTTGTGATCTTGTCTCATACTTTATCCTGTTGATCCTGTTAGTAGTTAATCGGGGTTTATGCATATTTAATTATTAGATTAGAGGTGTGTGAGTCCTCATTTCCTAACCCCCGAGATTGAGGGCGTCACAAGTTGGTATCAGAGTTACATGATCTAGTCTTTGAGACAAGTTAGGATTAAAAAGGGGTATTTTGGGAATATATCTTTATCGCGAGAGAGTTCGACTCATATAGCGTTGAGTTACACTATTAGGTATAGTCTAAGGAAAGTGTTTATTGGTAAAGCGGAAACTAGAGTTAGGGTGTGAGTTAGCTGGAAGCTTTATTTAACCTTAACATTGTTTCTTGGTTGTTGTTTTGTGTTTTCTCTCAGGATCCTAGTAGTGGTAGTGACTCAGACTCAGAGATTAGTTTGACTGGTACCCCTGTGGACCCCATTCCACCCTCTCCAGAGGAGCCTGTGTATGTTAGTTCAGACCCAGAGGAGGACCATTCTGAGAGTAGTGAGATCCCCATGCAGATTTCACCTTTGAGGCCAGATTCAGAGACCCTTGCCCCTGAGCCAGAGTCCGAGATGCCTAAGACTGTTCCTGTCAGTGTTGGTTGCAAGTTAGCCCAGGATCGAGACTTTGTGTACTCCCGCATTCCGGAGTTGGGAGCTTTGGTAGATAGGTTGATTCGGGATTCTAGACAGAGGACTTCAGTGGTGATGGAGGAGTGGAGAACTAGGATTCAGTTGGTGGAGCAGGTTGCCAGGAGGAGATTGGATGAGGGACCATCCACTAGTAATGCTGATGTTGAGGCCCGGAGGCTGCATAAGATCATTCGATGGATGTTGGTTGTGTTGAGAGAGATTCTAGATGATTAGACGGGACTGTTGGTTGAGCCCGTAGATTGTTGTTTTTCAGTGCCGGTAGGCTTTGGGATACTTGGTCAGATGTCGGGATCCCTTTTCATTTATCTTGTTGTATTTTAGATCATTGTTGTAGTAGTAGTAGTAGTAGTAGTAGTTGGAAGTTAGGGGTAGATAGGGGGTGTTTTCCAGTTTTTCCTCTGTTTAACCCTGCTATTTATTGTACCTTATCTCAGAACTTATGATATCCAGAATTATCTCTATGTACCCTTTGTTTAAATAAATCCATTGTCTTGCTTTCCATTGTGCACCTTGATTATCTTATAAATTGTTCTCAATACCATGTTTTAATACAATCATGTTTTCGTGTAACCATGTTTAAAGCTCATAAAACCCTATTCTGTGCCATGATAAAACAATACTGATATGAGAATTATGTAGTAATAGGATTGCATGTGCAAATTGGGTAAAAACTTAAAACCCAAAAAAGAGATTTCATAGAAACTATTGTTATATATATGCCATGCCATCGTATTGCTAAATAATTGCTCAATCAGGTTTGTAAGAAATGGCCAACTCACCAGATCACCAAGAAGAAGAAATTCCCACCCAAGACCCAGAAATAAACCCAGAAACCACTATGATGAGCAGACTTGCTCAGCTTTTGCAACAACCTGTGGCCCCTAAAGTTGGAAACTTTAAGCACTTTCAATCTGTTCATCCCCCAGAGTTCTTAGGTTTTCCAGACCCGATTAAAGCTCAGTCGTGGTTGAGAGAAATGGAAAAAGTTTTTGAGTTAGCAGAAGTTAAGGACGATAAGAAAGCTCAGTACGCAAGTTATTACCTGAAAGATGAAGCAAGTTTCTGGTGGGAGTCTTCTAAGGCGTTGTTGGAAGGCAAAGACTTGACATGTGAGAAGTTCACCGAGATGTTTCTAGAGAAGTATTTGCCAAGTTATATGCAAGATCAGTTGGAGATGAAATTTCTAGATCTTAGACAAGAGGAAATGTCAGTAGCAGAATATGAGATAAAGTTTTCGGAATTGTCTAGATTCGTACCTGAGTACGTGAATACAGAGGCGAAGAAGGCTAAGAGGTTCCAACAGGGACTCAAGCCGTGGATTAGGAGTCAAATAGCAATATTGGAGATTAAGAATTATGCTGCTTTGGTTCAGAAAGCAATGATAGTGGAAGGTGAGCGGGAAGCTGCAAGAAGAGAAAATAAAGGAAGAAAGAGGAAGTTTGAAAGCTCTGAGCAAGAGCAAGGAAGCTCAAAGTTCAGAGGGAAGTTTGGAAAGAATGGTGGAAGTCAAAACCAAAAGTTCCAGAAGTTTAGACCCGGTAATGGAGCTCAAAAGAACCGTTTCCAGAAAGCTGGACAACCGGGGAAGGATAGCAGACCCCAGATTCAAGAATGCAGGAATTGTGGAAAGAGACACCCGGGGAAGTGTAATAAGCTGGATATAGCGTGTTTTAAGTGCAACCAGAAGGGGCATTATTCTTCAGAATGTCCAAGTGGAGCGAGGAAGCCTGATTTGGCTTGTTTCAAGTGTGGTAAAGTGGGCCATATAGCCAGGAATTACAAGGAGCCTGTTCAAAAGGCTAATGTTCTCAGAATTGCTGGACCGCCGTCTCTCCCAGTGTCATCAGCTCAACCCAAAGCTAGAACCTTTAATATGACAATGAAAGAAGCGGTGCAAGATGTGGACGTGGTAGCAGGTATGCTTGTTATAAACTCAGTAGAAGTAAAAGTTTTGATGGATTCTGGAGCAACTAGATCTTTTATCTCTGAAAGTATTCTTGATAAGTTAAATTGTGTTGCGTATCCTTTAGAGCCTAATTTGATTATAGAAGTAGCAAATCAAGAGAAAGTTATTGCTAGAAAGATTTGTCCGGATTGTGAGGTGACTATAGAAGGTCGGCACTTTTCTGCTGACTTGATTCCTTTTAAGTTAGGAGAATTTGAGGTCATACTAGGAATGGATTGGTTGTCAAACCATGAAGTGCAAATAGAATGTAAAAGTAAGAAGGTGAAGTTAAGAACCAAGGATGCTGAGGAAGTGATATTTAAAGGAAAGAGGCAAGAGAAGAAATTTCTAACGGCTATTGAGGCAAGAAGATTAATACGTCAAGGATGCGAAGTTTATTTGGCTCATGTCGTGGACGTGGAGAAAGAATCTGTGAAGATCGAGGATATTCCGGTAGTAAGAGATTTTTCGGATGTGTTTCCTGATGAATTTTCTGGACTACCTCCAGACAGAGAGATCGAGTTTACGAATGATTTGGCTCCTGGTACGGAACCAGTGTCGAAAGCTCCCTATCGCATGGCGTCGGTCGAGATGAAGGAATTGGCAGCTCAGTTGCAAGAATTGTTGGACAAAGGAGTGATCCGACCGAGTGTATCCCCGTGGGGCGCACCGGTGTTATTTGTAAAGAAAAAGGATGGAAGTATGAGGTTGTGCATTAATTACCGCGAACTGACTAAGTTGACAATCAAGAATAAGTACCCTCTACCGCGGATCGATGACTTGTTTGACCAGTTAAAAGGAGCTTCGTGTTTCTCAAAGATTGATTTAAGATCTGGGTATCATCAGTTAAAGATTAAAGCGGAAGATATACCCAAGACAGCGTTCCGAACGAGATACGGACACTATGAGTTTTTGGTAATGACATTTGGCTTGACGAATGTGCCAGCTGCATTTATGGATCTTATGAACAGAGTATTCAAGCAGTATTTGGATAAGTTTGTTATTGTGTTTATCGACGATATACTGATTTACTCCAAGACGGAAGAAGATCATAAAGAGCATTTGAGGATTTCCTTGGAAATTCTGCGAAAAGAGAAACTATATGCGAAGTTTTTAAAGTGCGAATTCTGGCTAAAGGAAGTGCAATTTCTTGGTCATGTAGTTAATAAAGAAGGAATTAAAGTGGACCCAGCCAAGATAGAAGCTGTAATGAATTGGGAAAGACCCAGGACTCCGACAGAAGTCAGAAGTTTTCTGGGATTAGCCGGATATTATAGAAGATTTGTGCAAGATTTCTCTAAGATTGCCGTTCCATTGACAAAATTGACGAGAAAGAACGAGAAGTTTGTTTGGACATAAAAGTGCGAGGAAATTTTTCAAGAGTTAAAGAAGAGATTGGTAACCGCCCCAGTGTTGGTGTTACCTGATGATAAAGGGGAATTTGTGATATTCAGTGATGCTTCATATAAAGGACTTGGATGCGTGTTAATGCAACACGGGAAGGTAATAGCATATGCGTCAAGGCAACTCAAGCCGCACGAGCAAAAGTATCCAACGCACGATTTGGAATTGGCAGCAATTGTGTTTGCTCTTAAGATTTGGAGGCATTATTTGTACGGGGAAAAGTGTGAGATTTATACGGATCATAAAAGTTTAAAGTATATCTTTACTCAGAAAGAATTGAATATGCGACAAAGAAGGTGGTTGGAATTGATCAAAGATTATGATTGTGCGATAAACTATCATCCTGGAAAGGCTAATGTGGTAGCTGATGCTTTAAGTCAAAAAGAAAGATTGAATACGTTAACGTCATCAGAGGTATTGATCAAGGACTTTGAAAAGATGGAAATAGAGGTGCAGACTCCAGAATTTGGAAGTGAAGCTATATTTACAATGCTGTTTCAACCCGAGATTTTGGAAAAGATTCGATGTTGTCAAGAGCAAGTGATGAATCATGAAAAGGATAAGTTGACGGGAGAAGAAATTAAAGCTCAAAAGGATGAAAAAGGGATATACCACGTTAACTCACGTATTTGGATACCTAATGTCGTGGAACTAAAGCACGAGATTTTGCAAGAAGCGCATAACTCGAGATTTTCAATTCACCCTGGAAGTACGAAGATGTACCAGGATTTAAAAGAAAGTTATTGGTGGCCAAACATGAAAAAGGAAATTGCGGAATGGATAAGTAAATGTTACACGTGCCAAAGAGTCAAAGTGGAACATCAAAGGCCAAGCGGATTACTTCAGCCACTGGACATACCCGAATGAAAATGGGAGCATATAGCGATGGATTTCGTGGTAGGATTACCTAAAACCAAGTCAAATCACGATGCGATTTGGGTGGTAATCGATCGGTTGACAAATTTAGCACATTTATTGCCGATAAACGAAAGGTTTTCATTAGAAAAGTTTGTCAAATTGTATCTGGATGAGATCGTGATGCGTCATGGAGTTCCTGTATCTATCGTGTCAGATAGAGATCTAAGGTTTAATTCGAGATTTTGGCGACAATTCCATGATCATTTGGGAACGAAATTGAAAATGAGTACGGCATATCATCCCCAGACAGACGGACAAAGTGAAAGGATAATTCAGACGATTGAAGATATGTTGCGAACCTGTGCAATAGATTTCAAAGGAAATTGGGACGATCATTTGCCCTTAATTGAGTTTTCCTACAACAACAGTTATCACGCGAGTATTGGCATGCCGCCTTATGAAGCGTTGTATGAAAGAAAGTGTAGATCCCCTACTTATTGGGACGAAGTTGGTGAGCGCAAGAATAGTTCAGCAAACGAAGGAAAAGGTTGAAACGATTCAAAAGAGATTAATTGCAGCTCAAGATCGACAGGCAAAGTACGCAAATCAAGAACAGAAAGATGTGCAATTCGAAATTGGAGACAAAGTCTTGTTATAAATATCTCCTTGGAAAGGTTTAACTCGATTCGGAAAGAAAGGAAAGCTGAGTCCAAGGTACACTGGACCATTTGAAGTATTGCGACAAGTTAGGAAAGTGGCGTATGAATTGGCGCTACCTCCGCAAATGCAACATCTGCACAATGTATTTCATGTCTCTCTTCTAAAGAAGTATAATGCTGATGCGAGCCATGTGATCGAGTTGGATGTTGGATTTTTAATGCAGCGGGGGCATGACAAAACACTTTTACACATATAAAATCCAAATAAAAGCATACAGATCATGAATAAAAATTCGAGGGATCGGATCTAACCTTTAAAATAATTCGGAGACAACGATCAGAGATCCTTAGCAGTTGCTCCTCAAGTGTGAAGAACTCCACCGGTATCCACCAAGAAAACGATGTTAAGGAGGAGGAAGGAGGTGGAGAGAATTGGGTTTTCCAAACTTTTTGGGTTTTTGGGGTTCAAATAAAATGGGGTCTATAATAGTATATTTATAGGCAAAATTTTCAGCTGAAATTTTCCCATAAATAATATTATTATTATCCCATTTATTATTCTCATTAATAATTAAAACACCTTTTAATTATTAATCCTTTTTCTAAACACTTTAGAAATAATTCTCTCTCTTGATTTAATTTCCAAAAATTAAATCCTTTAATTAATAATATTAAGAACTTTTCTTAATTAATTTATAATCAATTAAATCTCATTTAATCAATTATTAAATTTGCCAATTAATTATTTATTTCATAAATAAATAATTATTAGCCATTATTAATTAATTCCTCCACCATTAAATCATTCTCTTTTTATGGTGTGACCCTGTAGGTTCAATATTAAGCCGGTAGTAGAAATAAATAATAATAAAACTATTTTATCATTATTTATATAAATTCTCTAATTTATTAAATATGATTAATTAATTAATCACATTTATTCTACATCGTGAGGGATACTTCTCAGCATATCGCGACTATCCGGATAATATGAATTCACTGCTTAGAATACCAAGAACCTATTCAGTGAATAGTTACCGTACAATAAACTCCTTCTACCCTACAATGTCCCGATTAAATACAAGGCATGGAACTCGTGTCAAGCCTATCTAATTTAATCACTTGCTTACCATTTACTATGCGTAGTTCTATGCAAATTAGAAACTCCTTTCTAATTTCATTCACTCTGGCCAGAGATTCCTGAACTAGCATAAGTGGATCAGCCTTGAACATTCGCTTCCTTCACTGGAAGGGGTAGATCCTTTATTGATCATACACTATCTTCGTGTACAAATTCCTATACCCAGTAGAGCCCTAATAATTGTCCCTGGAGGCTAAGAACTAAACCAAAGCATAGTTCAGTGTACACAAGATGACTATGATGACCTCAAGTCTAAGGATACTTGTACAACTATCACTATGTGAACAACTGCTGACACGTGAGTGAACTCCATCAGTTGTTCAGCTGGGCGAGTCATGTTCAGTGAACTTATTCTATAATAAGCACCTACATACTAGCTATAGTGTCACCACACAAATGTCTATGAGAACAGACATCCTTCATAATGAAGCAAGCATAGTATGTACCGATCTTTGCGGATTATTAATTACCAGTTAGTAATCCTACGACCAGGAACTATTTAAGTTTAGAGTTATCATCTTTTAGGTCTCACTATTATGATCTCATCATAATCCATAAAAAGCTTTACTCTAAACTATGGTATATCTTATTTAAACACTTAAATAGATAAAGCCCGTAATAAAAATAAAACAAGTCTTTTATTAATATCAATGAAATTAAAACAGATTACATAAAAGTTATTCCTAAATCCTCATACATGATTGGACTTAGGACATATTCATTTCAATCTCCCACTTGTACTAAAGCCAATCACTCTGGTATCTAATACCCATCTTGTCTTTATGACGATCAAAGTGACTTTCATAAAGTAGCTTTGTGAGTGGGTCTGCTATGTTGTTATGTGTGTCAACTCTAATTCAATACAACACAAGAAATGTTATCGCGCTCCCACTAACCCTTTTGTAGACGCATGGTTCATCTACGTTTTTGATAAAATCAAACTCTTTGATTGTCTCATCAAAACGAATGTTCCATCTTTCGAGAAGCTTGCTTTAAACCACATATGGTTCGCAGTAGCTTACACACTAGGTTTTCATTTCCCTCGGAAAGAAAACCATCTGGCTATATGCCAGATCTCATAGTCGTAGTAAGCAGCAATCGCAAGCAAAATCCGAACTGATTTTAACAGGGCTACAGGTAAAAGGTTTCATCAAAGTCAATCCATTGCCTTTGTTTGAATCCTTTTGCCACAAGCCTGGCCTTATAGGTCTCCACCTGGCCATCTGCTATAATCTATCTTTTGTATACCGTATACATAGATTCCATTATGGATTTCATGGCACTATGCCATTTCTCTGAGTCAACACTACTCATAGCCTCATTATAGGTCACAGGGTCGTCATCATCAATGATAGACAACTCATTGTCATTCTCAATGACAAGGCCATATTACCTCTCAGGTTGGCGAGACACTCTCCCTGATCTATGAATGGGTTGTTTCACAAAAGGTTGTTCAGTCAGAACAGGTATTTCCACTTGATCCGTAGTAGTTTGTGCTTCTTGAACTTCATCAAGTTCAATTTTGCTCCCACTATTTCCTTCAAGGATAAACTCCTTTTCCAAGAAGGTAACATGTCTGGAGACAAACACCCGATGATCGGTGTAAAAGTAATACCCTAAAGTCTCTTTAGGATATCCCACAAAACTATATTTTACGGATCGATATTCCAGCTTATCTGTGTCAACTTACTTGACATAAGCTGGACATCCCCAAATCTTAACGTGTTTAAGACTCGGTTTCCTTTCTTTCCATATCTCATACGAAGTTTGAGGAACAGATTTTGGAAGGCACCATATTCAGTAAATATGCTGAGGTTTCCAATGCATAACCCCATAGGAATACTGGAAGATTTGCATAGCTCATCATGGACCGAACTATGTCTAACAAAGTTCAATTTCTCCTTTCAGATACCAATCTAGAGGAGTCCACTGGGAGACTATACCATTTACTTTGAGATAATCTAGAAACACTCCATTAAAGTATTCACCACCTCGATCTAATCGAAGAATTATAATACTACGTTTGGTTTATTTCTCCACTTCATACTTATATTCTTTGAACTTTTCAAAGGCCTCAGACTTGTGTTTCATCAAACACATATCCGAATCTAGATCTATCATCTATGAAAGTAATGAAGTATGAAAATCCACCCATGACTTGCTTAGACATTGGTCCACATACATCTGTGTATACCATTCCTAGCAAATTTGCAGTCCTCTCTCCATGTCTACTAAATGGAGACTGCAATGCCACTATAAAGTGAGATTTTCATCATCCCTTTTCTTTTATTAGTTTGTTCAATCTGAAGTAAATTATGTCACATATATACAGACCATTATTTAAAGCACCGCGTCCATAAAGAATATTATCTCTAAGAATAGAACATTCATTATTCTCAATAATAAATGAAAATCCAGCCAAGTCTAACATGGGAATAATATTCCTCACAATCGAGGGAACAAAATAACAATTATTTAAAACAATAGTCTTGCCCATAGGCATATGTAAATAAAATGATTCTACATCTTCAGCAGCAACTCTTGCTCCATTTCCCATCAGTAGAATCACCTCCTCTTCCTCAAGAGTCCTACTTCTCCTTGGTCCCTGCAACAAATTGCAGATTTGAGAACCACAGGCGGTATCTAATACCCAAGTAGAAATTTGATTTAATGACATATTCACTTCTATCATGAACATACCTGAATCAGAAGCGGCAGTCTCACTACCCTTCTTCTTCTTCAATTCTGCAAGGTAAACCTTGCAGTTACTCTTCCAGTACCCCACCTTGTTACAGTGAAAGCAAACAACTTTGCTCTTGGGGTCTTCAGCTTTTGGTGGAACCGGCATTTTCTCACCTACTTTCTTCTTCTTGGAAGAGTTCCTCTTCCTTTTCTTAGGATTGGAACCTTCACCAATTAGAAGAACAGAACTCTTCTTAGGGGGGAAATTCGATTCCGCAGTCTTCAACATGTTGTGGAGTTCAGGCAGGCTGACATCCAACTTATTCATGTGAAAGTTCACAACAAACTGCGAGAACGAACTCGGAAGCGATTGCAAGACCAGGTCTTGGCTCAGCTCCCCATTCATGGCAAAACCAAGTTGTCCAAGACGTTCAATCAAATTGATCATCTTAAGTACATGGTCATTCACAGATGTTCCCTCAGACATCCTACAACCGAACAGCTCTTTTAATATCTCATATCGAGCTGTCCTCCCCGCCACATCATACAACTCTTGTAGATGCATTAGGATAGTGTGAGCATCCATATGCTCATGTTGCTTCTGTAGCTCAATGTTCATGGAAGCTAGCATGATGTATTGAGCAACATTTGCATCATCTATCCACTTATGATACACAACATGTTCATCATTATGTGCATCACTAGCAGGTTCAGTAGGCTTAGGTGAGTCAATCACGTATTCCAGCTTCTCAATCCTGAGAACAATTCTCAAGTTTCGAAGCCAGTCAGCATAATTAGGACCAGTCAATTTGTGAGCATCTAGTATGCTCCTGAGTGATAGTGCAGAAGACATAATGTATATTGTAAATCTGTAAATGATAAACACATAACAACACTTAGCAAATATTCGATTTCATTTTAAAACACTATATGAATCGGGTCTTTATTCATAAGTGGCTCCCACTAGTTTATCTAATTTATTCAACCCCTACGTGAAAAATTAAGCATTCATAATGCTAGTGGGAATAGGGATCCTACATTCCATTACACAACCCCGGCTGTAGCACGAACCGCCATGTAATGTTCAATAGGCAGACAACTCTTGTCAATTACATCTAATGTTATTCCCTAATCAAACTTTAGCCTCTTGAATAATTGAGTCTCGGCTGTGGCACGACAAACTCAATATTCTAAGTCAAGTCAAACCCAACATTCCGTACAGTTGAATCAGTCCCCAAAGGCCCACGGCTGTAGCACGTACCGAACTTTAGATTCTTATTCAATGTACACATCTCTATATAATAGACAAGTATTTCTTATTTCGAAATCAAAGCCCTCGGCTGTAGCACGAACCGACAATGATTCAAAAATAAGAACTACTTTTCTATCATGTTGGAAGGTTATGACCGACACAAGCCCGTTGTGTCATTGGCCAATTACTACTTGATATTATTTAATTTTAGAGGGATTATATTACGTTACAATCATAATCATATTATAAAGAGATTCTTCCTTTTAAATTAAATAATCAGATGATTCCCAGATCGGGTGGAGCAGTGTCAAGAGGCGTCACTTAATAACCCTTTCTTACAGATAGAAATCTGTTGTTGACAGAATCATCCTTTCTCTCATATCGAAAATTCATATTCAATTACGTGTTTCATAAACACAAGAATCTCATGATTGTATTCATAATATTGTTATTAAGGTTATGAAATAATTTCACTATACTAGGTTGTCTAACAAACGCCTTATGTTCATTTAAGTTCACCTAAATCTATCATCGCATGATAAACTAAGCATATATCACATATATAAACATGAATAAACATCAAGGTAGGCATGTTACATCATCTAGCACATTATTCTAAGCATTATACATCTCTATGTATCACATGAAGCATTTAAAAGCAATTAAAACAGTCAAAAACAGCTTTAAAATACTTCATAGAAATATAAAAAAGTTCAAAACTTTTATATAAACTAAAATTAATCACTCCATTAGATCCGTCTCGTAAAAACGAATCCAACGGTATATTGCACGCCTAAAACGGAGTTACGAAACTCCGAGAAAATCAATTTTAATGTAAACAGTCGGGCTGTAACGCAATACAGGAACGCGTTACAAGCCCTGTAACGCATTCCGGTGATGCGTTACAACCCTTTTAAGCCATTAAAAGGTGTAACACATTCCGTGAATGCGCCACAGGTGTGTAACGCATTCCCGGAATGCGCGACACCCCTATATATATATATTTTTATTTTTTTGCAGCAGCCGCCGTCTTTTCCTCGGAAAACGAGCCGCCTGACATTCTCTGTCGACTCTGCCATGTCTGTCTTTGCTTTGCTTTCAACACAGCAGCCACACAACAGATATACAAACATATATATATACAACAGACTTACAATTTATATATATATGATTATTTAATTACGAAATTTAATTGAAACAACTTCAAAAATTCATAATAAAAAATCTATACATCATAAAATTATGAAAAAAAATACCCAGATGATCTACAACACTTGTAGAACCCAGATCAACATTCAAAATTATTATGAGAAACGATTTCTCATCAAACAAAATTAATCCATGATATAACTTGTAAAAATCATAATTAATTCATACAAGCACATAAAATTCTGAAATTTTTACCACAGATCTATATGCATACAACCTATGCTCTGATACCATTGTTGAATTTTTAACACAGCGGGGGCATGGCAAAACACTTTTACACAAATAAAATCCAAATAAAAGCATACAGATCATGAATAAAAATTCGAGGGATCGGATCTAACCTTTAAAATAATTCGGAGACAACGATCAGAGATCCTTAGCAGTTGCTCCTCAAGTGTGAAGCACTCCACCGATATCCACCAAGAAAACGATGTTAAGGAGGAGGAAGGAGGTGGAGAGAATTGGGTTTTCCAAACTTTTTGGGTTTTTGGGGTTCAAATAAAATAGGGTCTATAATAGTATATTTATAGGCAAAATTTTCAGCTGAAATTTTTTCATAAATAATATTATTATTATCCCATTTATTATTCTCATTAATAATTAAAACACCTTTTAATTATTAATCCTTTTTCTAAACACTTTAGAAATAATTCCATCTCTTGATTTAATTTCCAAAAATTAAATACTTTAATTAATAATATTAAGAACTTTTCTTAATTAATTTATAATCAATTAAATCTCATTTAATCAATTATTAAATTTGCCAATTAATTATTTATTTCACAAATAAATAATTATTAGTCATTATTAATTAATTCCTCCACCATTAAATCATTCTCTTTTTATGGTGTGACCCTGTAGGTTCAATATTAAGCCGGTAGTAGAAATAAATAATAATAAAACTATTTTATCATTATTTATATAAATTCTCTAATTTATTAAATATGATTAATTAATTAATCACATTTATTCTACATCGTGAGGGATACTTCTCAGCATATCGCGACTATCCGGATAATATGAATTCACTGCTTAGAATACCAAGAACCTATTCAGTGAATAGTTACCGTACAATAAACTCCTTCTACCCTACAATGTCCCGATTAAATACAAGGCATGGAACTCGTGTCAAGCCTATCTAATTTAATCACTTGCTTACCATTTACTATGCGTAGTTTTATGCAAATTAGAAACTCCTTTCTAATTTCATTCACTCTGGCCAGAGATTCCTGAACTAGCATAAGTGGATCAGCCTTGAACATTCGCTTCCTTCACTGGAAGGGGTAGATCCTTTATTGATCATACACTATCTTCGTGTACAAATTCCTATACCCAGTAGAGCCCTAATAATTGTCCCTGGAGACTAAGAACTAAACCAAAGCATAGTTCAGTGTACACAAGATGACTATGATGACCTCAAGTCTAAGGATACTTGTACAACTATCACTATGTGAACAACTGCTGACACGTGAGTGAACTCCATCAGTTTTTCAGCTGGGCGAGTCATGTTCAGTGAACTTATTCTATAATAAGCACCTACATACTAGTTATAGTGTCACCACACAAATGTCTATGAGAACAGACATCCTTCATAATGAAGCAAGCATAGTATGTACCGATCTTTGCGGATTATTAATTACCAGTTAGTAATCCTACGACCAGGAACTATTTAAGTTTAGAGTTATCATCCTTTAGGTCTCACTATTATGATCTCATCATAATCCATAAAAAGATTTACTCTAAACTATGGTATATCTTATTTAAACACTTAAATAGATAAAGCCCGTAATAAAAACAAAACAAGTCTTTTATTAATATCAATGAAATCAAAACATATTACATAAAAGTTATTCCTAAATCCTCATACATGATTGGACTTAGGACATATTCCTTTCATTGGAACCAGTGGAAATCCAACCAGGTTTGTCCTATGTGGAACAGCCAGTGCGAATTTTGGATCGAAAAGAAAGGACGCTTAGAAATAAAGTTGTACCTCTAGTTAGAGTGTTGTGGAGAAATCCATTAGTTGAAGAATCGACTTGGGAATTAGAAAGCGAAATGAAAGAAAAGTATCCCCATCTATTTGCGTAGATTAGATTCTGGGGACAGAATCCTTTTAAGGAGGGTAGATTGTGACGACTGAGAATTTTGCGACGTAATTAAGTCAATAAAGTATGTGATATGTGATGTGATTATAATTATGTGACTAAGTGATGATTAATTGTCTTATCTGTATATTAGATTTTAGGAGCGTGGATTAAAATATTCCAATTTAAAGAGTCAGCTTAAAAGTTAAGTTGTGGTGTCGGGCCGTCAAGTAGAACGGAACCCGTCCTAATAAAGAGTTAAAGAATATAAAATGTAAATTTTGTGTGATTGAATGAAAGGAATGTTTAAATAAAGTATTTCGTCCTAAGTGACGTGTTGACCGGAAAAGATAATGAGAAGCGTAATCGAAACGCTGAGTGTCGGGCCGTCAGGCTGAACGTGACCCGGTACGCGTAAAAGAGGATAAAGATTAAAGAGGGATAGATTCTATGATCATACTTGAGTCGTTATGTGATTATATATGTGAGATTGTTGTCTGTGAGCATGGTTATGTGATCTGTGATAGTTTTTGTGAATTTTAAAGGAATTACATGATTTAAATAAAGGTTTAATTAACCTTCGTGCATTTTTATAAAATCATTCGAGTAAGATAAACACATGGGATTTGTTCTGTTATCTTCGTAGTGGTCCTAGAGACTTTTTAAAAATGATAAGTGAATTTGATTGTTGGTCTTTGCATTTTAAATTGATTTTATGTGAAAAATGTTATTATTAAGACAAGATTGCGAAATTCATATAAAATCAACCGTCCGCTCAAAATCTTATAAAAATGAGTTATGATGTGTAAACTGAACTCTAGACTATATACACTCGAATTTTAGTGTTTGCAGGTGGTGTTTTCTATAAAGCCGAATGGGTTTTTGTTTTTAAAAGAGATCAAGTTGATTTTTGATATTGAAATTGATGGTGGATAGTTGTTGATAGAAAGTATAGAATAATTACAATTGATTTGTGATTTATAAACTTGAGATGATGCATGCATGTTGTGATTTAGGTGAAATTCGAGTTCTTGGATTTGTGTTAAGAAATTTAGTTGGTTTAATCGATGAAAATGAGTGTTTGATATAATGAAGAGATGAATTTAAATTGCATGTGAGCATGTATGTATGTTTTGGTTCGAATTATTGTTGATAAAGAAAAGGGTGTTAGTTTAAATATTGGATTATGCTAAGATTAAAGATGCATGGTGTAATTTTGAGAAATTTGATTGTATATATATGATTATGGTTTGAATTTTTGTGATTAAAAGAAAGGAGAATGATTCTTTAATGGTGATTGAATGAGTTATGTGCTTATGTGAACTAAAGTGAGTATTTGGTTGATTTTGTGTGATAAGGCCGAATAGGCCATAGGGATTAAAAGTCAAAAACTTGGTTTTGATGATCAAAAGGATGATTGAAGGTGTATAAGTGAATATCTATGAATTTGTTTGCTTGATTGTAGTATGTGGTACGAATTAAGGAATAAAAGAATAGGGGAACTAAGTTGATTGATTTTAAAAGATATAAGTGATAGTTATGGACGTAAATGTTTGGTTGTGAATAATTTATGTACTCGTAAGAGTTATAATAGTGTGATTTGAGAAATAGCTAAGAATAAGCAAGTGCGCTTCGATTATTAAGTATATAAGGATATAAAAATTACGAAAAGAGATATGCTATGTGCTATGTGCTTATATGTATAAGCTATATTCGTATGCTCGAGTCAAGGATATAATCGAGTTATCGTATAGAGTGATCGTTCCGGGAACGAGAGTTGAGAATCTAATTAAGGATTTGGTTTTATTGTAGATTCGGACCGTGAGGGCATTCAGGCTAGGAAAGGAAAGGATTTACTAGGTGGCAGTAGTTCAACCTTCAGGAAAGCAAATCCAGGCAAGTAACTCTGATTACTTGTGAAAATGGTTAAAAAGAGAATGTTGTTCATACCATGTAGAGTATTGAACTATTTAATTATGAAACCCTTGTTGAATTATGAAACCCTGATATTGATTTGAAGTACCCTTGTTCTTGATAATTTGTTATTGATAAGCTTATTGATTCCACCCTTTGATAATTTGTCCTTTCTGTTCAAGTTATCTATTAAGCCATGAATCATATTGAACCCTCTGATTATCCTTGTTAACCCTGTTTAATGATACCCTGTTTCTCTTGATCACCCTATTGATCCCTAAACAAATGTTGATCCTTCTAACTTAAGTGCTTTGTTATCCCTGATACAGAATTCTTATGAATTGTTCCTTGCGTACCTTTGAATCACTCCCTGAACTTTGTTTCCTTAAAATCTGAATTAAGCATGAGTTTCGACTTGAAAGAGTCCGAATAATTTCAAATGCTTGGTAATGATAAAAATGGATTTTAGATAACCTATTTGTTTTTCTAACTCAAGGTTTTCCAAATGAATTCCTGATGGATTGGATTGGGACGTAAGAGGCTAGTGGGACTAGTCCAGTCATGGTAAGAGGCTAGCGGGGCTAGTCCAACTTAAGGCTGAAATTATGCCGATTGGTACCTTAAAGACCGGATGGAGGTCGGTACGGGCTGATCACCCGTACATAATGAAATGGAAAGATAAGTGATCCAATCAAGGGTTCTAATTGATTATTTAAAAAGGGGAAACTGAAACTTTTTGTTCAGTAAATTGATGTTTGAAAATGAAAATGGTTTTTATTGCTTTGAAAAGAGTTGATTATGTTATCGTGAAGCTTAAAGCTCGAGAACCCTGATTCTTGAAATTGTTGATCATATGATTGATTCTATATATTGAAATACTGTTGCTTTCCTCTATTGAAAGATCTATTCTGATCCTTTAATGACTTGTGATGAATATCGGATTTCGTCCTGCCTTGAGCCTTGTTCCTTGAAAGCCCCATACTATTCTTCAGAAACCTTTCCTTAACCCAAAAGATGGAAATCTGCCACCTAGATCAGATAAAGTAGAATGCCCCGAGTTTGGTAAAACATATTGTGAATTGATATTGTAGAACTGCTATATAGTTACTTGCTGAGTTTTATACTCATGTGTTTTGTTTTAATCTAACCGTGGCAGTTGAGCAAAAAGATGGTCAGGCTTAGGCGCACTGCTCGTAAGAGCGTACCTGGTGGTCCCTACCGTGTTGAGGGCTTCCGGTTGCCAGAACAGGTAGTGGTAATTATGAGTGAGCTCACGCCTAGAAAGAAGTGTTTAAAGATACAATGGGTTATCTGTCGGTTCCCAGCCGGAATCGATATTGATTATTCAATAATATTTTGGGTTGTAAGTTATATTTTATGATTGGTAGTTGTGATCTTGTCTCATACTTTATCCCGTTGATCCTGTTAGTAGTTAATCGGGATTTATGCATATTTAATTATTAGATTAGAGGTGTATGAGTCCTCATTTCCTAAACCCGAGATTGAGGGCGTCACATCTATACTTGGCTTTGCTGTGTTTGCAGACTAATACAATTCTGTACTTACTCGGGTGGCTAAAAGACATGATTCCTTACTGAAATACATGCTTTTTTTAAGAGTTACCCCAACTTTGCCAAATACTTTCATTAATCTTGCTTCACCCATCGTTGGTATACCTTTTCACATATTCTTCTTGGGAACTTTGATTTGTCTCATTCCTGCTGCTTTCGTAACTGTCAGGGATTTTACTTATTCATTAGGAAACTGAGCTCCATTGGTGATCTCTATGATATGCACTCCATAGCCACCCGCTTTCTTATAGGAATAGTAACAGTAACACCGACACTGATTAACAAATTTTAACATTTCATTGTCTGATAAGTTGGATAAGCTGCACTACCGCCATTCACTTTAACCTCCAGTTTACCCCATCCAAGTTCCTTTTATTGAGATGTTTCTTGATTCTTTGAACTATGAGTGGTTAGATTCTTCAGAAGGTGGTACTGCACGCCTTTTATGGAATTTGTATATATTAAATGCAGGAATCAATGTAAATGATTCAATACAGAATGTAGCTGACATTATACATGTAAATGATGTACCATCCTGTTTTTTTCATATTTAGAAGATCTGATTTATGCGAGAGTTGAAATTATCCGGTAGATGTTACATAGCTTGTTTTTGCAATGTGGCAGACGGAGTTGGAAGCTACTTCAAGCAACAATTTGTTAAAATACCATACAGACATTATAAGGAACAGCCTAGCTATGCGTCCAGTTTAGGCAATCAACACAATTTACACAAATAATTTACAAATAAAATGAAATAATAGGATGAGATAAAATCTGGAATACAAAGAAATGGTTCGCTGCTTCTCAAGCTAACAAATAAAACATTCCATATATCGATGGTCGTATGGCAGGTTCTGCATTGCAATTGTGCAAAAGAGAGAATACATTAAGGCATCATCTCACTTATCATAATATACTGTTGTCTTCAACATTTGAGCACTAGTATGAAGAAATGTATATAAGTACATGGCAGGGGAGAGAACTAAATTGACAAATAACTTCCTGGTAAGAACCGAGCAAGCTAAGTCATATCATTAGTAGAAGTTTCTAGGAACACATAGCCTGCGAAAATCTTCTCGCCTTTTTTGCTTCTTTGGAGCACATAGCCCTCTAAAATCTTCTAGCCTTTTTGCTTTTCTGAGAACTACTTGGTGTCCTGTTCTCTACCTTGCGTTTCTTCCCACCAGCTTCTTTAGCACCATTACTGGCACTCTTTAGTGCTTTTGCCTTTCTTGCAGCAACTGAAGGTCGCTTTTCCGTCCGTTCTTTTGGCTTCTGAACTTTTACACTCCTAGAGTTAAACTTCAATGGTTCAAACTTTTTGGTGTGAGCTTTCTTCTGTACACCTGATTTGCTTGCCCGCAGACCCTGATAAGGCATCGTCTTAGCCTTGCTATCGAGAGTTCTGGAGTTGGGGACAAATTTCGTTGCAGAAGAATTTCTTGGATCCCTTGGTGACAGGTTTGTCCTCTTGGACGGAGTGGCGTTGGGCTTTGAATGAGAGAGCCTCAAATCCCTGTCCCGGATCTTCAAGTTACGCTTTCTGGCTACCAGATTTGCATCTTCCTGCATCTCAGACATCAAAAGTTTAGGATGCCACATTGGTGTAAAGTGCAAATAAGGCCAATTATTATACAGGCAATAAGGCATGGAAAATAATATTTGAAACTGGAGCTAGATAGATATTAATTCCTTAAATCAACTAGAAACTTCTTAAGCAGCCTACTACTTTTCTTGACTACATTCTTAAGCAACCTTTTTTAATCAGAACAGCTTCACTTCCCTAAATTTCACCACCAGTAAACATAAGTACCAGAAAACAAAAAGTGAGAAAAGGCTGAACAATAATCTTGTATAATTATTCTTTCATATATTGGCTTTGTGGTAATACATCCCTAAAGTTAGTCCTGTAAAACATGATTTATCCATATGGGAGTTTTAGCATACAAGGCTGTAATCTTTATGGTGCATATCTGTTGTCAGTTGTCTCAGTGTTCCCACGCTATTTAGATTAGGGTGTCACGATTTGACCCATTATTAACATTGCATCTATAAATATCACCTAAAAAGTTTCAAATTTTACGAACACGGGACTTTTTATGATAAGATGTAAAAATATTCTTGTCCCACAGCTATGCAACATTGCTTGCAAACAAAAATAGATATGAACTTTTTAGAAGCTCAGATTCCATAACATCGCTTGTGAACAGGTTAGGGACAAGAATATCAAGTTTCATATATATTACCTAAAAAAGGAGCTTCATTGAGAGATAAATCATACATTAAGAGGGGAGGGCATTCAATAGGTCAAATCTTCAAAGTAAATGTATTTTAATGAAAAAAAAAGAAGAAAAGATCACTGCAGATTGATAGATCTTACCTTTGTTTTAAACAGCACATAGGCGATTCCCTTTCCCAAACTAGTACCTGGATCTCGCACAACACGAATTGCTTCAATGCTGGAATTCATGTTAGCAAGACCTGAAAACAACTGATAAATCTCTTCATCCTGCACAGAAAAAAATACAGTTTTACGGATGAATATAAACAAAAAAGCAAGAAGATTAGTTAGTAATTAATAGAATACAGAATATAAATTAATTATCACCTTAACATCAAATGGGAGGTTGCCAATAAAAACAGTCCTCTTACAATCATACAGTGGAGCATCATCTCCCTTCAATTTCTTACGAGGTGGGCATGCCCTATCGACCCTGATGTGATTCCCTCCAATCTAAATACACAAGTACACAAGTGTTAGATCTAACTTATAAAAGCAACTAATACCAAAAGACGTCTAAGGGAAATAAAATGAAAACAAAACCAAATCGGCCAACTGTAGAAAAAGAAAGCATACCACAGCCATATTGTGAGACAAAGAAGCCTTGGCAGATTCATCAGTCTTGAAAACAATATAAGCATGAACACTGCAAGCATCATAATGATTAGCATGACATAATTTGTTTGTCAATTACTGTGATGATCCCTACTCTAGAAACCCCAAAAAAAAAATATAGGAACTTTAATTTTTTATATTAGAAGTCAAAAGGAAAAGAGACAGGCATAATTTTTTTTAAGAAAATCAATGCATACAATACAAACTTAATCAGAAACTAATAAAAATTTACGAGCTAAAACATCAAACCTAAAGTAAACAAAAATTGCACAAGCACAAACATATCCAAGGACAAAAAAATGACGGCCTAGTTAAACTCCAATACTTTCAAATGTATATTGCAAACGAAAGACAAAAACAACATGTTAAGATATGCAGTTCATATCATACTTATCAACCGCAGCATTGAATTCCTTCTTGATTACAGCCCCTTTCCTTGGTGTTTTACTCTGCAATAAGAAATCATAGTTAATAATGATGACTTCTATCATATATTAAACATATAAAAATTATTAACCATGAACTCAACCTACATTCATTATTGGAACAGACCGGATCCTCACAGAATCAATTTCTCCAAACTGACTAAATTCCTTCAATAAAGCCTTTTTCTTCACCTTCAAAGGCAAATTCCCTACAAAAACAGTCCTCAAAAGCTTATCCTCGTCATCGAAACCTTCCTCCGTCTCAACCATATCAACTGCACTATCCATAGTTTTCCTCTTTTCTCCAACAACACCCCCACCCAAATCCTTATCATCTTTCACCACCAATTCCCCATATCGCTTCGCCTCGTATTCAGCCTCAATCTCACCCCTCTTCCTTTTCTTCTTATCTTTCACCTCCACCCCAACATTACCCTCTTCATCCTTCCCTAAAAATCCAATCTTTCCTTTCACTTTCTTCGAAAGCCCTTTCGACTCATCACCTTCACCTTCACAAACATCAACAACTTTATCTTTACTCCTCTTCCTCTTCTTCCCTAACCCTCCATCTGGGGTTTCAAATACACCGTTTTCAAGACTTTCTTGATTTCCAACTGAACCACCCAGCTGATTTTCTTGCTGAATCTTTAAAGACTGTTGAGATGGGTCAATGGGCTTTCTTCTAAATGGATTGTTATCAGAAAAGATAGAAGCAGATTGAGCTGCTTCTTGTTCTTGTGGAACATACCCAAATATAGATTTAAATATATCGTCGCCTGAAGAAGATGAAGGGAGTTTCAAGTCACCATTTTTCTTGGTGCTGCTATGTTTCTTTACCATGTTTTACAAAGCGTTTATTTAGGAGAAAAGAACGACAAAAGGTCGAAGCTCGGTTGTGTAAACAGTCTCTTCTAATACGCAAACCCTAGCCCCCAAATCTTTTCTTTTATGTTGTTTTCTATTTCAATTTCTTTCCCTTTACTTTCAGGAATTTCTTTCCTACTTTTATTTTTTAGAATTATTTTTTTATAATTAATTACACATACGTCAAAAGAATAAGAGTACTTTTATTTTTTAGAATTATTTTTTTTATAATTAATTACACATACGTCAAAAGAATAAGAGTTCAAACAGTTCCTTTTACAAAAAAAAAGTTCAAACAATATACTAACCATTTATTTGCTTGTGTTTAAGTTGTTAATATATAATCAAGTTATATCTTTATATAAGAGAAAATTTCACGCTGGTGACATGACACTGCTCATATTATGTTAAAAATATTTTTTCAGCATTTAACGCCTTTCACCCGTCTCTCTAATTTCTTCATTCATCGCATTTTTTATGTAATTGCACCGAAAACAGGCAATAATCAATTAACGTATTGACACATTAACGCAAGAGAAATCACCATCAAACCTTTAAATTCTAATACCCTCCAATCCTATCAGTATTAACCTTTTCGTTGCCAAATCAATTACACATTATACACACGCAGCTTAGCTATGTGTTGAAAGAAGAGAGGGTTCAAGAACATTCAATTCTTATGAATTTCAAATCGATTAACGTGGATGTGCTCATTTCGATTCACTAAGTTACATATATTTTATGGTGTGTACACCCTAAAAATTAAAAAAATTACAATACCATTTAATGGCGCTTAGTGGCAGGCTTAGGAATCAGCATCTGTGAGGGAGGTTGCGAGCAAACTCGCATAATATCTATATTTGAGGGAGAAAGACATAGGTTTGTCCTGGTGAATTTTATGGTGAGAAAGAAGGAGCTCTTGCAGATTGTCGACCTGCATTTAGGGTAATTCCAATTTCCATGTTTATACTTTTGTCTAATCGATTTTTTCGGCTACTTGTTATTGTGTTATATGTTTAGTTGTAATTCATTGTTTAAAGTCAAAATGTCCACTGAATTCTAAACTTTATCTTAACTTTCAAGTTTTAACCGCACCGTAATAGGATAGTTTAGTAATATTTTAGCTTCATCATAGTTGATGGTTATATCCTTGATTGATTGAATTAACTTTTGGCATGTAGTATTGCACGTCTGCATCTGTCCATGAATAATTTTTGGGCCAATGAGTCAAGAATTTGACTGTTTTCACACCCTGCCTTGATTCACTTTTCCTGAAAAGTCATGGAAATAGTTGAGTTTCAATTTAAAATTGTTTATTATTATAGATTGTAGTCTCATATTTTGCAACCCCGCCTAATTATTTAGGGTGACACATCTGAATTGCTCAATTATGTATATGTTGTGAGTCAGTTTTATATATTTTTTGTAAAATTTATTTTGTTTTCTGCTCAATTAAATAGGAAACATTTGCATAATCAATTACCGAGGAATCCTAAGAGAATACTAGAATGGTGAGGAAAGTTAATTTATCGATTGTCCTAACTGTTCTTACCACAACCCTACAGTTAATAAATGTATGAGAGGGAGATTCAAGATGTCGAGATGAAGAGTGGGAAGATTGTAGAGTAGAATATGCTTCGGTTTTTGTCTTAAATATTTTTGTTACGATGGAAAATAGTAGCATCCAGATCAATCGATAAGTGGAAGTCATAAAAAAGAGATATTTCTCTTCGCACCTCAGATCAAGATGAAGGGTATGCAAAAATCTGGTTCTGGTGTAGCAATTACCGGGAGAGGGGTGGATACTAACTTTGGACTTGCTCAATGTTATGGTGATCTTTCTTTACTTGACCGTGTATTATGCTATGTTAAAGCTCGAACTCTACTTTCTCGAGGTTACCCTTACAATGGAGGTCGGATTTATCTTGATGCTTGCTTTATGAGGACTGATAATTTCACATATTTTGATGAATACAGAGGACCTGAAGAAGGGGCAGTTTGTGCAAATAGCATTAGAATAAGCACTAACTAGTTTCAAGAAGCTGCAGAAACAATTGTTTCACTAGCAGTTGCAGATACACCAAATAATCAGAACTATGCTCGAGTTCATTTTTAACCGCACGAAGGAGGTCAGAAATATGTGTTAGCTAATTGTTGGAGGAGATTGAATACGAGTTCTTGTAGGGCTTGTCTTGAAATTGCTTCATATTCAATACTGGGATGTTTGCCTTCGTCTGAGAGGAGAACGTTAAACATTGAATGCTTCATGAGGTATTTCTGACAATAACTTTCTTAATCTAATACCAGGAAGCCAGGGTTTAAGAAGTAATTATTGTAGTTTAGTCCTAGATTAATTTTGATTTAAAAAATTAGTATGTCTTCATTCATTTATGTATTTTATTCATTTCATTTTATATTTTATTCATTTCAGAATTTGGGGGCGTTGTATTGTTAAAAAGCACGAGAGAATTTTGAAGAGTGCACAATTATAGTACCCTTTGTTGGTTATACAAAGGTATAAGCATTTTGTATGATTTGTATGACCTTTTTTACTACAATTTTGTAAAGTAAATTTGTTGATAATTAACTTAACATATGTTTTTCATGTATTTATTTTTTAATATGCCAATCTAAAATATATGAAACAACAAGCTCCTGAGGATGAGTTTACTTACTAAGATAAAGTATCGATGCAAATGATACTAAGATAAAGTATTAATACAAATGAAATAAAAGGTACCAAGTCTCCTCAGCACACAAACTCATTAACACATAGCTAGGTATTCATATTGTAAATGACATTGATCACTTGTGTGTGTGTATATATATATATATATACACAAATATGGTATTAAGATAATACAACACTCTTAGCTAAAAGTGGCATTGGCTTCAATTTCTGCCTCAAAATAAATGTATGTTTGTAGTCCATATCTATTGTTATACTCGTCAAGTTAGCGTCTTCAAGTTAGAGTCACAGATAGGAAGTTGATAAATTGGCATGTTATCATTCATATTATTTATCATTGTGTGTGTTGTTACCAAACAAAATTTTTTAGCTCTACAAAAATATTAGATTTTCTAAGTAGCTGAGCTTATGTATTCTACGATTATATGTGTGATTTACAACTAATTTTAAATAATGACGAAGGAATTGACTGTTCTTGTGAGTGGTTAAGTCATTGTATGATTAGCTTTATGACTTTTAATGTGTACATTAGGTGCAAGTACACATAAATATTATCATCCGATGTATAAGCCGGCAGTCTAAAAATTCATAAAGGATCATTATTTAGTGAAAAAAGAATTCAAGTGATAGAGATGTGGTTAAGTGAAAAAGATAAATGTAAGTGATAGACATGTAGCAAACTACTATAAAAATTCTAGGCTTCCCAAAGTCTAACTAGCCTTTTTATTCAAACAATTAAAACTGTCAAAATTTTCTTAGCAGCCTTAGGGTGTGTTTGGTATTGTTGTTGCCGCCAACAACAACAATAGCTTTTCACTGAAAAACAGTTAAAAACTGTTTGATAAAATTTAAAAGCTGTTTTTCGGAAAAATGCTTTTGGTCTAAAAGCTGCTGTTAGAGAAAGTAAGTCCCCCCATGCTTTTAGAAAAAAACTGCTTTTCAGTTGTTGCGGGAAGCAGATGCTGATTTCACCATCAAACCTTACCAAAAGCATCATTATTTTTAATTTTTTGCATCAAAACATATACGTATCAAAAAAATTACCAAACAGTCATCTGATTTTTACAACATCACTTTTTCCAGCAGCACTTTTTCTAACAACATAGCAATTTTTAACAACAATCCCAAACAGAGCCTTAATCTTCTGTGACAGGCTTATGATTGAGGTGGATACTTGAAAATACATTTATATCACTCCCTTCAATTGGGATGTTTGAGTCTTAATTGTTGTAGTGTACGTCTCACCAATAAAAAAACTTGAGTTTCTCTGAATTATCACTTCATTTTACCTCTAAAAAATGTATATATGTAAATCTATATGGTATTGTCATATTTATAGATCTCTCCATTGTGCAGCTGTTATTGATTTTGATGAGATAGTTTAGCCACCATTATGTGTTTGTTTTTGTAGTTTCACAAGTATGCTATGGCCTATAGGTCAGATAAATCTCCGTAATAATTAGATTTAAAGTGACTTTCCTTAAGGTTTGTCATATTTTAACAACAAAGTACTCGTGATATAGAAATTATGATATTGTCTTCTATGTCTTTAATTTCTCATTTCCTAAATACAGCACTTTCAGATGTTGGTCGAACCTGCATCTATACATATGCATGGTTGCGTGCTATAGTTAGCTTTGGACATCGAATCTCTCGCATCTTCTCATTCCTTGAATTTTCGGTCAGTGAAGATCAAAATACCCTGACTAACGATAATTTCACTATCCGGTATTTACATCCAGCTATTCAAATACTCTTTTAAAACGTATGCCACTGTTTTTCTCTATCACCTTAACCTGCTCGTTATAACACCTTTGTAATTTGTGGTTTTAAATACAAGCCTATACTTTAGGTGTTTCTTTTTATTATATGGTATTTTGTCATCTTTGTAGATCTATACATAATGCAGCTCATGATTTTAACAAGATAAATTTTAACCAACATTTGTGTGTTTCTTTTTGTCGGTTTCTGAAACTACGCTAGGCCCTATGGGTAAGATAAATCTCCGCAATAATTAGATTTAAAATAATTTTCGTTAAGGTGATTTATCATAATTTAACATCACAGTATATAGTTTGTACAATTTTTGATCAATTAACTATGAAAATTTGAACAATTGTATAGTGATGAATTTAATTAGTTAGTATAAAAATAGTTTTTTAGATTTTACCGTTATCATGATTATCTTAGAAATATAAAAAAAACTTATATGTACAGTGACAATGCATAATAAGGAGACTACAGACAAAGATGTCAGTTGCCCTCATTTTTTTTAAATAAAAGTATAAATCAGACTTATTTAATTTTTTATTTTAGGGTAGAAACATCAAATATGAATAGCCATGCTTACAGAATGATCAATTTTTATATTTTTATAGGATTTCTATTCAGCCAACCACGACAAACTTGAGCCTCGAAAGCATAATTCTTTCTCTCGGGTTTCTCAGAAATCTACAGTTTCTAAGGAGTGTTGATGTCAAAAAATAGCGTGAACAATTGAACATAGCACCTACATATTTGGTTATGTTTGCTCTCAACCAAATTAAGAACAGATAGAAAACGATCATATGTGAAGTTTTACTAGTTTTTTCTTTTAGCTTTTGTGCGCAAAAGACGTGTCTAGGACTTAAGCTTTCGCATACGGCTCCTTTCAGTCTAGGATTCCTATAAGTTTTAACTTCTATTTGTTTCGTACAATTTATCCCCAAACTAAGCTGAATACATTTTTTCGACAACCAATGAGCTATTATGTATATGTTTAACATGAGTTTTTGCTAGTCAGTATAAACTCATTGCTTTTATAGATATCCCTACTGGTTGACGCATATATTTATCCACAAATTGCAACAATGACCCAAGTTTTTGTGTGTATACTTTATCTCTGACCTATTGATGTAAAAAATACTTGGGTAATGTTAGATATTGAGTGCAACATAGGGGGTGAATGTGTTTTCTTGATTTTTAGGCTTTTTAAAACTGATTTGGAAAGGTGGTGAACAAAGCAGTTTCATTTGTAGAGATATTATGTTTAGCAGAATATAAAGAACATGCACAACAAACACAGTATTTCAAAACTCACTTAATTTGTATTAAATTTAAGTATGTCTTGCTGCAATTCCTGGGTTCTTAAGAATATAAGAACTCAGCTTCTTCCTTGAGAGAGTACAAGAAAAATTTAGATCTGTTTGTTACTTGTTAAAATAAAGGACCAGTGTTTACTTTATAGATTAGTAAACACGGGTTTACACAACATGCAATAAGGTGTACTAAACCCTACTTTAAGTTATCATCAAAGTTTTCCATTCATGGCTTAGTGAATCCTTGCAAATCGTGTAGGTCTGTGACCTTCCTTTATCAGTTAATCTTGGCCCTTGATCTTGCATTCTTCATGCTGCTTTTGTAGACTTTTCAATCTAAGTAATTAGACCATTTGTTAATTGATAATCTTGAATCTTTAACTTGTCTGCATTATGTACTTGAGATTCATATCTAGATCTCTAGTTTGTTCTATAGAGAACTGACATCTCGATAAGTATAATGGCTTATCGAAATCTTTGAGTTCTCTATAAGTGTCTTTAACTTGTCGAGGTCTCTGAGTTCTCTATAAGTGAACTTGGCTTGTCGAGGTCTCCAAAACTCTGCATGTAGAAATGACTTATCGATATCTCTGAGATCTCTATATGTATTTTGACTTATCGATATCTCTGAGATCTCTAATGAGAAATTGACTTGTCGATATTTCCGATCTTCATATCTTCATTTTGACTTGTCGATATCTCTGAGTTCTCTACATGCAGAAATGACTTGTCGATATCTCAGAGATCTGTATATACATTTTGACTTGTAGATATCTCTGAGATTTCTAATGATAATTTGACTTATCGATATCTCCAATCTTTATATTTTCATTTGACTCGTCGATATATCTGAGACTTCTCTATAAGCCATTTTGGACTTCTCGATAAGTCATTCTGGAGTTCTCAAATGACTTCTCTATATGACTTGATCTGTCATTTGTAGATATCTTGGCTTAGAACATTTTTCCTAAAACAGATTTATTCAACTCCAAGCTTCTTCACCTTTTCTCTGAGGCATGATCTTGTTGATCTTCTTCCGGAGTTTATTCGTAGGCTTTAGTTTGTTCACAGAAAAATACATCAGTCTAATCTTTAACATTGTTACAAACTCAAGTAATACAATACACAATTCAAATTTAGACTATCATACAACTTAATCTTAGGGCTGTCAATTTAACTTAGTCTTGTTATTGTATGGGCATGTCTTGCACAACAATCTCCCCCAATTTGTGAGAAGATTTCTTATCACAAATTCATGCCTGATAACAAGACTAACCCCAAGTTATAAAAAAATATAATGATTATATAAAACTGACAGAACAAAAAATACAACTTTTATACACTGAGTGATTACATGAGTTTAATAAGTACATTCATCACATGAAATTCCTATAGCCTGGTTCTTTTCTAATGAGGTCCTTTAGATTTACTGTTGGGTTTCGAGCACATAAACGCAACGGAAACAGTAATTAAAAACGTAAAAAATCAGAATTTTCGAAACCCACCACAGGATCCATGCAAAAAACATATATTTAATTCGTAGATCAGATTGTTTACCTTAAGAAGCTTTACCAATTGGTTGACAAATGGAGATCCAAAGCTTGTTCAATCATCACGCATCCCGCTCTCGCGATCTAATCTCTATCGGTATCCACACGAATGCTTGAACTCGAGGATTGAATGTGTACTAGCACAAACTCGTTTCTTCTTGCTCTCTCCATCTTTTCCCTTAGTGGCTAGGGTTTTAGTAAAAGTCTTACTTGCAAAATCAGTCACACAAGAGATATTATATAGAGAGTAGAAAAATGAATTATAACTCTGGACTAATTAGGAGTTATTATTAATTCAAAATTCATATTTGTATTATAATTAAGTCTCACTTAATTATTTAACATATAAATTTCATAATTAATATTAGTAAATTCGAATATCAATATTTATCTAATTAATTAAGTCATACTTAATTAATATTATAAATAATTCGAATTACTTTAATATAATTTAAATCCAATTTAAATTAAATAATCATTCAAGCATTCTTAGTGTGTGACCCTATAGGTTATTATTATGTTGGTAACGAATTTTAAATCTAATTTAAAATCGTAAACAATGAGCGGCATCTAGTAATACATCATTGCTACCCAAGTAATAATAATTGAATCGGTGATCGATTAAACCTTTTGTGAATAATGTACAATGTAATATAATCCCTTTAACCAAATATTATAGATTAAACTAGAGACATGTAATGTGTCATCCTCATCATAGTTTAATCCAAGTTTCCTTGATCAATGAGTAGACTATCATATCAAATCAACATTTGAGCGTGGCCACGCATTTCATAGTCTAGCTCACACAAGAGACCAATAATATCACTCCTAAAATAGGAGGGTTAAATCCCATCTAGATCATTCATATTTCTCATACGATTTATAATATACCCAATAACCACTTTTATCATTACCCGGTCAAGGATAACTTTTAATGGAATCAATGTATATTAATTCTCGTATAGAAATATAATAACTTCAGGTCTAAGGACCATTACATCATTATCACTGTGAGAATTACTTATGACACAACAGACATGTAGAATCTCACATTGGGTCTGTCCAGCACCATGTACATATACATCTGCCTGTGCTTTTGACTTTAGTATCACTATACCTATGATCAATGAGATGTGATCATCAGTCAACAAACACACTAGTCTTAATGCATTATTATTATCCCTTAATAATAATACTCGACTAGGGACCTTTAGGAATATTGATACTATTCTCATAATCTCATTTCTAAGTCACGTACTTATAGATATAAAATTGCATATCATATTCCAAGGACATTTATTAATCTAATATTTATATCGTAGTAAATTAAGAACTAATAAATTATAAAGAGAATAATCGATAGAACATAAACATTAATAATCCTAATGTCTTAAACTAAAACATCATAGTGTTGTCTCTAGGGCACAAACACTAACATTTACAAGTTCTTGAATTTCCTCTATGATTTAAGTCCTTCTTAGAGCTTCTACAAGCTTGAGCCAATCATCCAGTGAATAACCATTCAAGTAACCAACTCTAAATCTTGAGCACCTACTAGCTTGTATGTTCAGAAAGTGTCCATCCTTAGAAATTCTACCCATCCCCTTTGCCTTGAGCTCAATTGATCTTTGTTCAAACATAGAAATTTTTTCTGCATACTTCCTATCCCTTTCTTCCTTCTCAGCCCTTGATTTTTCTCTTCTTTTATCTCTTACTTTCATCCATACACACATCACAGCCCTCCATGCCCTTGTACTTGTGTCCTTGTCCTTCATTAAGCTAATCACCCTCTTAACTTCTATGGTTGAAAGTCTATCCATTAATTCCCTGCAAAGTAGAGTGAATGAGCCATCCTGATAGTAGATTCTGACTTCTATTAATGATACAACCCAAACTTTGACTATTTCTTCAGCTAATTATTAAAAGTAGTCATCTTATGTGATGCACCAGTTTAATGGTAGGAAATCAGTCTGATCAAAGTAATTCCTGATAACCCCCTTTTCAACTTGTAGCTTCTTTGGTTTTCTCCCAACAGTCTTGTAATGAGTTTTGATTGGTGGCTTAAATAAGGGTAATTTTGAGATTTTCTTTAGGGTGGTTTGGCTAGAAGTGATTGATACTTTGAGTAGAGTGTTTGCAGCTTATTTGTACAAAAGTTTAGGCTTAGAGGTTAAGAGTAGTTAAGTGTTTGAGCTTGCAGGCTTAGTGGTTTGAGTTTGTGATATTTGAATTGGTAGGACATTTTTCTTGGTACCTTCACCAACTTTCCTCTTCTTTATTCTCCTTTTATATCCCCTCTTCTTATCATCTATTTTCTTGTCTTCTATTTTGTTGTCAGTTGCTTTAGAAGATTGACTTGGATTTGAGCCAGAAGGTTTTTGCTCATTGTTCTTCTACTCATCATCATTTGTGTCATCTATTGTGTTAAACCGTGTAGATGGCAGCATGGCATCAGCATTTTGTAGGTATCTTCTCAATATCTTTATCATCTCCTCATCTTTAGTTGTTTTGAAGTTCTTCCTCTTTAGATCAGTTTCCAATGTCATAATCAATCTTGTATTTCCCCTTACACAGTTTTTGGGTACTGTGAAGTATCTACATTATTTAGTTTAGAGACAAATGTAGGCCACCCCCTTACTTGGATGTAGTTAGGCTTCAGGAAAAGGAGCTATATGAGCTTTCTTGAGTTCTTTGAGCAATTGGGTGCCCTCTGGAATTATTGGATTATCTCTGTCAATTATTACATCCAGCTTAGATGCTCTCATATTTTAAAGATTTGAGAGAAATACCTATAGACATCTATCCAAACCAGAGTTATTGACATTGGCTACTATCCTCTTCTCCAAAAAGTTGTCAACCTTTACTATTACCACTCTTAAGAAGTTGAAGTTGTTGGCCAAAGCTCTCTTGTAAGTGATGTAGTTGTTGGCCAGAGAGAATCTTAGAACTGCAAGTAGCTCATTGAACTCTTTATCTTGTCAGGGTCCTACTACAACTTTCTGGAGCTTGTCATTACTAACATCTTGAGAGAGTTTTAATTGCATAGAACTTTGACCAGAGTAAGTAGTAGATTTTCCAACCTCTTTAGATTGAGTAGATTTACCAGCTTCCTTGGACTGTTGAATCCTAGCTTCTATCTCCCCCGTAGTCTTGTTGGCAGGCATGAGTAGTGGATTTGGAATGCCTGGCCTCACAACTTCAGGAAGAGCAGGTAAAGGAACATTCAAGGCACCCATGATAGCTCCCAAAGAAACTGAATTCTGCATTTTAAGATGTTTGTGGGTCCTGATTGTAACGACTGGGAATTTTGTGACGTAATTAAGTGAATAAAGTATGATTTCAGTGGTGTGATTATAAATTATGTGACTAAGTGATGGTTAATTGTCTTTATTGTATAATAGTATCTAGGAGCGTAGATAGATGCGTTCCAATTTAAAGAGTCAGCTAAGGGGTTAAGCTGTGTTGTCGGGCCGTCAGGTTGAACAGAACCCGTCTTAAAAAGGGATTAAAGTGTTAAATGTGAAATATGTGTTGATATGTGAAAAAGAATGTTTAAGTGAGAATTATGTTCTAGTGATGTGTCGGTTAGTAAAGATAATGATTGTAAAGCGTAAATGAAACGCTGAACGTCGGGCCGTCAAGCAGAACATGACTCGATACACGAAAAAGAGAAATAATAATAATAAAGGGAAATTGTAAGGTTAATTATGAGTTGTGATGTGTGGATATATATGCGCTTGCTTGCTTGTATGCATGATTACGTGATCTATTGATTTTAAATGTATATAAGGGATGTATTCAGATTAAAATAAGGTTTATTGAACCTTTATACATTTTTATAAAATTATTCGAGAATGGTCAAGGCATGAAATTTGTTTTGTTATCTTCAAAATAGTCCTAGAGACTTTCTAAAAATGATAGACGGATTTATTTTGTGATCGTTGCATTTTAAAATGATTTTAAGGAGTAAAAATGCTATTTTCAGCATAATATTGTAAAACCCGTATTTAATCAACCGTTCGCTCAAAAATTATTCTGAAATATGGTTGGAAAGCTAATTTCGAGATATATGCTCTAAAAATTTTATTCGTTCCATTCTCATCTTTTCTGAGAGAGCTATTTCTTAAATATATCCATTTTTAGATTGAAATAAGAGAAAAGAGAAAAATAAATTTAAAAGTATGGTACAATGACCATACTACCCTTCCAAGCTAATATATATACCCCTTTCCTCCCCCTTTTTCTTTCTCTTCACCCGGCCTCACTCTCTCATCTCCCACATTCTCTCATTTCTCTCTCTTTCTCTCTCACTCTCGAAGTCTTTCTCCCTCTTTTTTTCCTCTCGGTACACCTCTCTTCTTCACTTAATTTCTATGGATTCTTCCATAAAACTTCATTCTTAATCCATATATGGGCTTTAAATATTATGCTTGCGTGTAGGTGTTTACATGCGTGTGTGCGTGTATGTTTGTGTGTGATGTTGAGACGAGAACCTTGGTTCGAGGTCTTCTTGCAAGTTTTGACTTTGATTTTCTTGATTTGTGATGAATTTTTGTTGCATGTGATACTTGTTGTTGTTTGATAGAGAAATTGGAGGTTTTTATGGTTTGGAAACCCCCGAATGGGGGCACCACCGTAGAACCACCGCCACCGGTGATGAACTCCGGTGAACCGGTGGTGAGTCATGATGTGTAAACTGAACTCTACTAATCATAAAATTTATTTTCGATGTTTGCATGTGTTGTTTCTTCAAAAATCTGAATGACTTTTGATTTTGAGAAGATTAAGTTGATTTTGAGAAGATTAAGTTGATTTTGTTGATTTAAATGGTTGTGGATGTTTATTCTAGGATAATATTGAGAAATTAGAATAAATAGTGATTCAAGGATTTGGAAAAATGTTTGCATGTGTTGATTTCCTAAAAAAACGAATGGGTCCTTAAATTTGAGCAAATAAATTTGATTATTTGATGAAAATGACTTGTTAATGTATATTCTTAGAAGTAATTGAGAAATTTGATTAGTTGATGATTTAATGAATCAAAATAAAAGTTTCATCTGTTGTTTTGCTTGAAAATCGAGTGGTTCTTGTTTATTAAATTGATTTTTATGATGAAAATGATTTGGTGTTGATTGATTGTAGAGATTCTTGAATAAGTAGATTGAGATGTGGTTTAAGAACTCCAAATGATGCATGCATGTCCTGATTATTGGAAATTTCGGGTGTTATTTCTTGACCTTGAGGGATTAAAGTTGATTTATGTGTTTAAATGCATAATAAATGTGATTTTAATTTGGTTCTAGTAGGTACATGTCAAGATAAAGTTTTGCATGTAAGCGTTTAGGCTAAAAGATGATTTAAAGGAATGAGTAGTGAATTGATCCCAAGTTTTTATGCAATTGTGATGCTTGTATGATAATATTTGATTCTTGGGTTGTGTTTTGTGGTTATAGCCGAATGGAATATAGATATAAAAGTGATTGATTTGATGCTAAGTGAATGCATGTGTAATATCTAAGAGATATGTGATTTGTTTGATTATTTTGGTTCGAATTAAGTATTGAAAAAGGAAGGATTAAGTCGTCTAGTTACAAGGGTATATAATTGATATAATAACTCAAGTATAGAGTTAAAAATGCAAGGATTAAATGTTATATGTCGTATTTGCATCATAATGCGTGATTCGAAGTCGATATGGTTAAAGTATACGAGTTATGGTATAGACATGTTGTGTGATTATAATTGAGTATATAAATACTCTTAAGGTAAATGTTAAGCATTCTAGGAATGTCAAGTGGTAATCTAATTAAGGTTTTGGTTTTTGGATTGTAGATTCGGAGCGTGAGGGAATTCAGGCTAGGAAAGGGAAATGTATACCAGGTGTCAGTAGTTCAACCTTTGTGAAACAGGAAAGCGAATTCAGGCAAGTAACTCTACTTACTTGTGTAAATGGTTATAAAGAGGATATTGTTCATGCCATGTAGAGTATTGAACTTTTATAGTAATGTACCCCTGTTATTGATTCTTGAGATACCCTATCATTGTTCTTGTGAACTTGTTATTGATAAGATTATTGTTCAAACCCTTTGGTAACCTTTTCTTATCCTGATTACTTGTTAATACCATAAACTGTTGTAAACCCTATAAGAACCTTTACAAACCCCTTGTGTAATGATCCTTTACTCCTTTGTTTACCTTATACACTATTGATCCTTGAAACGGTTTTGATTCCCTAACTTGAGTACCTTGTTATCATTTGATCAAGATCCCTAGAATTGAACTTTGCTTATCCTTGATTCAATTCCTTATCTTTAAATTCTTGAAATTTGAACTTAAGAATGAGTTTCGACTTGAAAGAGTTTGAATGATTTCATATTCTTGATAATGATAAAATGAATTTAGTAAAACCTTTCTTTTCCAACACAAGTTTTTCCAAACGAAATCCTGATGGATTGGATTGAGATGTAAGAGACTAGTGGGACTAGTCCAGTCATGTTAAGAGGCTAGCGGGGCTAGTCCAGTTTAAGGCTGAAATTATGCCATTGTTACTTTAAAGACCGGATGGAGGTCGGTACGGGCTGATCACCCGTATTATTATGAATTGAAAGTTAAAGAAGTTCAATCAAGGGTTCCATAACTATTTAAAAAGGAATTGAAATTTCCTATTCAGTAATTGATTCTTTGAAAATGAAAAGGCTTATATTGTTTTGAAGAGAGTTGATTGTGATATTGTGAAGCTTACAGCTTGTGAACCCTGATTTTGATTCTGTTGATATTATCAATCATATAATTGATTTCCAATGATGAAAAGATTATTGCTTTCCATTTGAAAGATCATTTGTGATCCTGCTAATGATTTGAGATGAATGTCGGCTTTCACCCTATCTTGAGCCTTGTTCCTTGAAAGCCCAAACCTTTTCTTCATAACCCCATTCATAGCATGAAAGATAGAAATCTGCCACCTAGAAATGTTAAAGTAGAATGCCCTGAAAACAAAAATGGTATATTGTGGATTTTATATCGTAGAACTGTTTTATAGTTACTTGCTGAGTTTTATACTCATATATTTTATTTTAATCTAATCATGGAAGTTAAGGAAGAAGATGGCCAGGCTTAGGCACACTTCTCGTAAGAGCGTACCTGGTGGTCCCTACCGTGTTGAGGACTTTCGGTTGCCAGAGTAGGAAGTACAGGTTTTGAGTGAGCAAGCACTTAGCTGAAAGGTTGTTAAGATACAATGGTTATCTGTCGATTCTAAGTCAGGATCGACTATATAAATTTGCTTTTATTCTGGGTTGTAAATTTTATTCTATGGTTGGTAGTTGTAATATTGTCTCATACTTTATCCTGTTTGATCCTGTTAGTAGCTAATCGGGGTTTATGCTTATTTAATTCATAGTTTAAAGGTATGTGGGTCCTCATTCCCAAACCCCGAGATTGAGGGCGTCACAAGTTGGTATCAGAGCTACAGGATCTAGTCCCTGAGACAAGTTAGGAGTAAAAAGGGTATTTTGGGTATATATCTATATCGCGAGAGAGTTCGACTCATATAGAGTTGAGTTAGACTATTAAATATAGTCTAAGGAAAGTGTATATAAGCTAAAGTGGTGACTAGAGTTAGGGTGTAACTTAGCTTGAAACTTTATTTAACCCTAATGTTGTTTCTTGGTTGTTGTTTTGTGTTCTCTCTCAGGATCCCAGTAGTGGTAGTGATTCTGATTCAGAGGTTAGTTTGATCGGTACCCCGGTGGACCCCATTCCACCCTCTTCAGAGGAGCCTGTGTATGTTAGTTCAGATCCAGAGGAGGATCCATCTGAGAGTAGTGAGATTCTTATGCAGATATCACCCTTGAGGCCAGAGGCAGAGACCCCAGCCCCTGAGCCAGAGTCTGAGAAGCCTGAGATTGTGCATGTCAGTGTTGGTGGCAAGTTAGCCCGGGATCGAGACTTTGTTTACTCCCGTATTCATGAGTTGGGAGCTTTGGTGGATAGGCTAGCTCGAGAGTCTAGGTAGAGCTCTTCAGTTATGGATGATGAGTGGAGAGTTCAGATTAAGATGGTGGAGCAGGTTGCCGGGATGAGATTGGATGAGGGACCATCCACTAGTGATGCTGATGCTGAGGCCCGGAGGCTGTATAAGATCATTCGCTGGATGTTGGTTGTGTTGAGAGAGATTCTGGATGATCAGATGTTAATGTTGGTTAGGCGGAACTTTTGGTGGAGCCCGTAGTTGTTGTTTTTCAGTGCCGGTAGGCTTTGTGATACTTGGTCAGATACCGGGATCCCTTTTTCATTTGTTGTATTGTATCTCGGAACCTTGTAGTATTAGTTGTTAGAAGTTAGGGGTAGATAGGGGTATGTTTTCCAGTTTTTCCTCTGTTTAACCCTGTTATATTATTGTACCTTTTTCCTGAACTTGTCATAATCAGACTTTTATCTATGTACCCTTGGTTTGATAAATCAGTTACCTATCTTATTTCCTATTATGCACCCTGGAATCTTTATAAACTGTTCTGAATACCATGTCTTCATACAAGCGTGTTTAAAATTTCGTAAAATCATACCCTGTGCCATGAGAAAATAACACTGATATGAGAATTATATAGTAATAGGATTGCATGTACAAAATTGGGTAAAGCTTAAAACCCGCAAAAGAGATTTCATAATAAAATGTTGTTATATATATGCCATGCTATCGTATTGCTAACTAATTGCTCAATCAGGTCTATAAGAAATGGCCAACTCACCAGATCACCAAGAAAAAGAAATCCAAACCCAAGACCCAGAAATGAATCCATAAACCACCATGATGAGCAGACTTGCTCAGCTTTTGCAACAACCCGTAGCCCCTAAAGTTGGAAACTTCCAACACTTTTAATCTGTTCATCCAGAGTTCTTAGGTTTTCAAAACCCGATAAAAGCTCAGTCGTGTTTAAGAGAAATGGAGAAAGCATTTGAGTTAGCGGAAGTTAAGGATGAGAAGAAAGCTCAGTATGCGAGTTATTACCTTAAATATGAAGCGAGTTTTTGGTGGGAATCTTCAAAGGCGTTGCTGGAAGGAAAGGACTTATCGTGGGAGAAGTTTACTGAAATGTTTCTGGAGAAGTATTTGCCAAGTTATATACAAGATCAGTTGGAGATGAAATTTTTGGACCTTAGACATGTCGGTAGCGGAATATGAAGTGAAATTTTCAGAGTTGTCTAGATTTGTACCGGAGTATGTGAATACGGAGACGAAGAAGGCCAAAAGGTTTCAACATGGACTTAGGTCATGGATTAGAAGTCAAGTGGTGTTGTTGGAGATCAAAAATTATGTCGCCTTGGTGCAGAAGGCAATGATAGTGGAAGGAGAGCGTGAAGCTGCAAAAAGAGAAAATGAAGGTAGGAAAAGGAAGTTTGAGAGCTCGGAGCAAGAGCAAGGAAGTTCAAACTTCAGAGGAAAGTTTGGAAAGAATGGTGGAGGTCAGAACCAAAAGTTTCAAAAGTTTAAACCCGGTAACGGAGCCCAGAAGAACCGTTTCCAGAAAGCAGGACAACCGGGAAAAGATAGTAGACCTCAGATTCAAGAATGCAAAGTTTGTGGGAGGAGACACCCAAGAAGGTGTAACAAGTTGGATGTGACCTGTTTCAAGTGTAACCAGAAAGGGCATTACTCATCAGAGTGCCCAAATGGAGCAAAAAAGTCTGACTTAGCTTGTTTCAAATGTGGAAAGGTGGGCCATATGGCCCGAAACTGCAAGGAGCCTGTTCAAAAGGCCAATGTTCTTAGGATCGCTGGACTGCCGCCTCTCCCAGAACCAACAGCTCAACCCAGAGCTAGAACCTTCAATATGACAATGAAAGATGTTGTGCAAGATGTGGATGTGGTGGTAGGTATGCTCGTTATAAACTCAGTAGAAGTTAAAGTATTGATGGATTCTGGAGCAACTAGATCTTTTATTTCTGAAAGTATTTTTAATAGACTTAATTATGTTACGTACCCTCTGGAACCTAACTTGATTATAGAGGTAGCAAATCAAGAGAAAGTCATTGTTGATTAGGTTTTTCCCGATTTTGTTGTGGTTATAGAAGATCAGCACTTTTCTTCTGACATAATTCCTTTTAAGTTAGGAGAATTCGATGTTATATTAGGAATGGATTGGTTGTCAAATCATGAGGTGCAAATAGAGTGTAAAAGTAAAAAGGTGAAGTTAAGAACTAAGGATGGCGATGAAGTGATATTCAAGGGGAAATGACAAGAGAAGAAATTTATAACGGCTATTGAGACGAGGAGATTGATACATCAAGGATGTGAAGCTTATTTGGCTCATGTCAAGGACATAGAGGAAGAATACGTAAGGATTGAAGATATTCCGGTAGTAAGAGATTTTCTTGATGTATTTTCAGATGAATTACCCAGACTACCTTCAGATAGAGAGATCGAGTTTACGATTGATTTGGCTCCTGGAACGAAACCAGTATCGAAGGCTCCCTATCGTATGGCGCCAGTCGAGATGAAGGAATTGGCAGCGCAGTTGCAAGAATTGTTGGATAAATGAGTGATTCGCCCGAGTGTATCCCCATGGGGTGCATCGGTGTTGTTTGTGAAGAAGAAGGATGGAAGTATGAGGTTGTGTATTGATTATTGCGAATTAAATAAGTTGACGATTAAGAATAAGTACCCTCTACCGTGAATTGATGACTTGTTTGATCAGTTAAAATGAGCTACGTGTTTCTCCAAGATTGATTTAAGATCTGGGTATCATCAGCTAAAGATTAAAGCGGAGGATATACCCATGACGGCGTTTCGAACGAGATATGGACACTATGAGTTTTTGGTAATGGCGTTTGGTTTGACGAACGCACCAGCCATATTTGTGGATCTTATGAACAGAGTGTTCAAGCAATATCTGGATAAGTTTGTTATAGTATTTATCGATGATATATTGATTTATTCCAAGACGGAAGAAGAGCATAAGGAGCATTTGAGGATTTCCTTGGAAATTTTGAGAAAAGAAAGGTTGTACGCCAAGTTTTTGAAGTGTGAGTTTTGGCTAAAGGAAGTGCAATTTCTTGGTCATATAGTTAATAAAGAAGGAATCAAAGTAGATCTAGCCAAGATAGAAGCTGTGATGAATTCGGAAAAACCCAAGACTCCTACGGAGGTCAGAAGTTTTCTGGGATTAGCCGGATACTATAGAAGGTTTGTGCAAGATTTCTCTAAGATTGTTGTTCCATTGACTAAGTTGACAAGAAAGAACGAGAAATTTATGTGGACAGATAAGTGCGAGGAAAGCTTTCAAGAATTGAAGAAAATATTGGTAACCGCCCCAGTGTTGGTGTTACCAGATAAGAAAGGAGAATTTGTGATTTTCAGCGATGCTTCATATAAAGGACTTGGATGTGTGTTAATTCAACACGGGAAGGTAATAGCATATGCGTCAAGGCAACTAAAGCCACATGAACAGAAGTATCCCACGCATGATTTGGAATTGGCAGCAATTGTGTTTGCCCTTAAGATTTGGAGGCATTATTTGTACGGGGAAAAGTGCGAGATCTATACAGATCATAAGAGTTTAAAGTATATTTTCACTCAGAAGGAGTTGAATATAAGACAAAGAAGATGGTTAGAATTGATCAAAGATTATGACTGTGCAATAAATTATCATCCTGGAAAGGCGAATGTGGTAGTAGACGCATTAAGTCGCAAGGAAAGATTGAATATGTTAACTTCGTCGAAGGAATTGATCAAGGATTTTGAAAAGATGGAAATAGAGGTGTAGACTCCAGAATCTGGAGGTGAAGCAATGTATGCTATGTCATTTCAACCTGAAATTTTGGAAAAGATTCGATGTTGTCAAGAGCTAGTAATGAACCGCGAGAAAGATAAGTTGTCAGGAGAAGAAATCAAAGCTCAAAAGGATGAAAGAGGAATATATCGTGTAACTCACGTATTTGGATACCTAACATTGTGGAGCTAAAGCACGAGATTTTGCATGAAGCGCATAACTCGAGATTTTCGATTCACTCTGAAAGTACGAAAATGTACAAAGATTTAAAAGAGAGTTATTGGTGGCCAAACATGAAAAAGGTAATCGCGGAATGGATAAGTAAGTGTTATACGTGTCAAAGAGTAAAATCAAAACATCAGAGACCAAGTGGATTGCTTCAACCACTGAACATAATAGAATTGAAATGGGAACATATCGCGATTGATTTCGTGGTAGGATTACCAAAGACCAAGTCTAATCATGATGTGATTTGGGTAGTAATCGATCGATTGACGAAATCAGCGCATTTTTTAGCGATAAACGAAAGGTTTTCATTAAAAAATTGGTCAAACTGTATATGGACGGGATTGTGATGCATCACGGAGTTCCAGTATCTATCGTGTCTGATAGATACCCGAGGTTTAACTCGAGATTTTGGCGACAATTTCATGATCATTTGGGAAATAAGATGAAAATGAGTACGGCATATCATCCGCAGACTTATGGACAAAGTGAAAGGACAATTCAAATGATCGAGGATATGTTGCGAACCTGTGCAATAGATTTCAAAGGAAATTGGGATGATCATTTGCCATTGATTGATTTTTCCTACAACAACAATTATCACGCAAGTATTGGCATGCCGCCTTATGAAGCGTTGTACGGAAGAAAGTGTAGATCCCCTACTATTTAGTTTATAGACAAATGTAGGCCACCCCTTGCTTGGATGTAGTTAGGCTTCAGGAAAAGGAGCTATATGAGCTTTCTTGAGTTCTTTGAGAAATTGGGTGTCCTCTGGAATTATTGGATTAACTCTGCCAATTATTACATCCAGCTCGGTGCTCTCATATTTTGAAGATTTGAGAGAGACACCTATAGACATCTGTCCAAACCAGAGTCATTGACATTGGATACTATCCTCTTCTCCAAAAAGTTGTCAACCTTTACTATTACCACTCTTAAGAAGTTGAAGTTGTTGGCCAAAGCTCTCTTGTAAGTGATGTAGTTGTTGGCCAGAGAGACTCTTAGAACTGCCAGTAGCTCATTGAACTCTTTATCTTGTCAGAGTCCTACTACAGCTTTCTGGAGCTTGTCATTACTAACATCTTGAGAGAGTTTTAATTGCATAGAACTTTTACCAGAGTAAGTAATAGATTTTCCAGCCTCTTTAGATTAAGTAGATTTACCAGCTGCCTTGGACTGTTGAATCCTAGCTTCTATCTCCCCCTTAGTCTTGTTGGCAGGCAGGAGTAGTGGATTTGGAATGTCTGGCCTCACAACTTCAGGAAGAGCAGGTAAAGGAACATTCAAGGCACCCATGATAGCTCCCAAAGAAACAAAATTCTGCATTTGAAGATGTTTGTGGGTCCTGATTATAACAACTGGGAATTTCGTGACATAATTAAGTGAATAAAGTATAATTTCAATGGTGTGATTATAAATTATGTGACTAAGTGATGGTTAATTGTCTTTATTGTATAATAGTATCTAGGAACGTAGATAGATGCGTTCCAATTAAAAGAGTCGGTTAAGGGGTTAAGCTGTGTTGTCGGGCCGTTAGGTAGAACGGAAGCCATCTTAAAAAGGGATTAAAGTGTTTAAATGTGAAATATGTGTTGATATGTGAAAAGGAATGTTTAGGTGATAATTATGTTCTAGTGATGTGTTGGTTAGTAAAGATAATGATTGTGAAGCGTAAATGAAACGCTGAGCGTCGGGCCGTCAGGCAGAACGTGACCCGATATGCGAAAAAGAGAAATAATAATAAAAAGGGGAAATTGTAAGGTCAATTATGAGTTGTGATGTATGGATATATATGTGCTTGCTTGCATGTATGCATGATTACGTGATCTATTGATTTTAAATGGATATAAGGGATGTATTCGGATTAAAATAAGGTTTATTGAACCTTTATACATTTTTATAAAATTATTCGAGAATGGTCAAGGCATGAATTTTTTTTGTTATCTTCAAAATAGTCCTAGAGACTTTCTAAAAATGATAGATGGATTTATTTCATGATAGTTGCATTTTAAAATTATTTTAAGGAGTTAAAATGCTATTTTCAGCATAATCTTGTAAAATCCGTATTTAATCAACCGTTCGCTCAAAAATTATTCTGAAAATATGGTTGGAAATCTAATTTCGAGATCTATGCTCTAAAATTTTTATTTGTTCCATTCTCATCTTTTCTGAGAGAGCTATTTCTTGAATAAATCCATTTTTAGATTGAAATAAGAGAAAAGAGAAAAAGAAATTTAAAAGTATGGTACAATGACCATACTACCCTTCCAAGCTAATATATATACCCCTTTCCTCCCCCTTTTTCTTTCTCTTCACCCGACCTCACTCTCTCATCTCTCACATTCTCTCATTTCTCTCTCTTTCTCTCTCACTCTCGAAGTCTCTCTCTCTCTCTCTCGCTCTCTCTCTTTTGTTAGATATTAATACAACACAGAGGGGGGGGGGGGGTGAATGTGTTTTGGCTTAAATGTTTACTTTTTGGTCGACTTTGGGTTTAGCAGTTGGTTGTTATCAATGATTTTGTAGAATAGATGTTAAACATAAATAATAATGCAAATATGTAAAACAAAGATCTTCAAAACTCACTTAATTTTATATTAAAAATCAAGCAGTGTTTTGCTACAAAATCTTTAAGTTCTTGGTTTAGAACTTAGCTTCTTTCTTGAGAGAGAATACAATTTCTAATCTATTCAGTCCTATCTTAAACAAAGGACCTCAGTTAACTTTATATGATAGTTAACTTTGGTTTACACAGTGAACAATAAGAAGTGCTAATCGTTTTTCTAACCTGTCACTAATCACTTTTATTTAAGGGAAACTGAGATTTCCATATCTAGATTAGCATATCTTCATTCACTGTGTATTTGTTGATCCTTCTTTGTCAGTTAATCTTCACCATTAATCTTGCACATCTCTCAAGCTGCTTTTTGTAGACTTGTCAATCCAGCTGTGTGAATTGTTTGTTGATTTGCAACCTTGGATATTGAAATGTTCTGCAATTCTGTACTTAGAGAAATTTCTTCACTTCGAGATCTCCAATTAAGCTGTAGAGAACTCGACATCTCGATAGGCATGTTGGCTTGTTGATATCTCTGAAACTTCATTGTTGACTTGACTTATCGACAACTCTTAGTTCTCGAGTGAATTTTGGTTTATCGATAACTCAGAGATCTTTAATGGACTTTGGCTTATCGATAACTCATAGTTCTCTAATGAATGTATACTTGTCGATATCTCTGAGTTCTCGAATGGGTATCTGACTTATCGATATCTCCAATAGCATTTCCTGAGTTCTCGATAGACAATTCCTGAGTTCTCAATAGGTCTTTCTGAGTTCTCGAATGACTTCTCTATAACACTAATTCTGTGACTTGTAGAGATCTTGACTTAGAATATTTTTCACCAAACAGAATTATTCAACTCCAAGCTTCTTCATAATTCTTCTGAAGCATGACCTTCTTGATCTTCTTCCAGATAGAATTCTTAGGCTTGACACTGTTTAGGGAAAAATGCTTCAGTCTGCTCCATTTACATTTTACAGACATTAAGTGTTACAAGTATAAATTACAGATTAAGGTTACAATACAACTAATCTTAGGGTTGTCAATATGACTTAGTCTTGTTCTGATACAGGCATGTCTTGCACAACAATCTCCCCCAATTTGTGAGAAGATTGCTTATCACAAATTCATGCCTGTTAACAAGACTAACCCCAAGTTAAAGAATGAAAATAAAACAATACAAAATCTGATACAACACTTGTACATTGAACATTTGACAGTTTACAATAATTAAGTAAAGACTGAGATTTATGATCCTTTCTCAATTATGTTCTTAATCTGTACAAGTATTTCTAATTCTTCTAGGATGGGGGTGTCAGTTAGAGCCTCTATTAGTTTCAGCAAATCTGGCTTAGGATAACTAGATAACATCCCTATCATGTATCTTGACAAAGAGCCAGCTTTTACATTCAGAAATCTTCCATCCTTTGATATTCTGCTCTTACATGCTGCCTTCAACTCTTCTGATCTTCTAATATACTCATCAATGTCATGCTCATACTTTCTCCTCTTTTCAGCTAGCAAAGCTCTATGCTCATCTCTCATCTCCTCTCTGTTAATCATAAATACTGCCAATATTATTCTCCATGCCTTAGTGGCCGGATCTTTACCATTCATCAAGCTTAGCACCCTTTTCAGTTCAACAATTGAGAGAGAATCCATTAGTCTATTTCAAAGCTGTTCAAAGGACATATCACTGTAGTAGATTCTAACTTCTTTGATGTTAAAAAGCCAAACTCTGACCATTCTTTCAGCTAGCTGTTGGAAGTAGTCTTCATCTGAATCAACAACATTTAGAGGTTGGAAATCATCTTGATCATATCTGTTCCAGATGGCCTTTTCACCAAATCCATGATCATTGAGAAATTCAGCTATCAGTTGTCTTCTTCTTTGTCTTCTTTGTCTTCTGAATCTTCTCTTGACCTTGGCTTCTTTTGGACCTATTCCACCTGTTTTGAAGTGTATTTTATGGGGTGGCTTGAATGAAGGTACAATTTTGAGTCTTTTCAGAGAAGTATGGCTGTGAGTGATTTGAGTTTTGATGAGAGAGTTTGCAGTGAGCTTGTAGAAATATTTAGACTTAGAGGTTTGAGGTTGAGCAGTTTTTGATGAGGTTGAATGTGAAGGTTTAGCAATTGGTATTTGGATATTTAGGGTTTGGAGGGGTTGTGAGGTATCATTCTTTTGTCTTTGTCTCCTTCCACCCCTGCTTTGAGTCTCAGATCCACTTTTCTTCTCCTTCTCTTTCTCACTATCAATTTTTCCACCAGTTGCCTTGCTAGATTGACTTGAGTTTGAGCCAAAAGGGTTTTGACCATCTTTCTTCTGCTCATCATCACCCAAGTCATCTTTGTTGATTTGAGTTTTAGGCAAATTAGCTTCAGGGTTATCAATGTATCTCCTCAGAATCTTGATCATAGCTTCATCTTCACTAGTCTTCAATTTCTTACTTTTCAGCCTAGACTAAAGCACCATTATCAGTCTTCTGTTGTCCATGACACAGTTTTAGGTACTTGGAAATGTTTCAGTTGCTTGGTTGTAGAGCAGATATAGTGCACCCCTTTGTTTGGATGTAGATAGGCTTCTGGGAATGCAGCTTCATGAGCCTTCTTCAACTCTGCTAGTAGCATTTTCTCTTCATTGGTGATTATCCTGACCTTGTTAATCAAAATATCCACCTCAAATGCTCTTCTAGAAATTAGATAATTGATATTGACTTACATACATCTGTCTACACCAGAATCATTAAGATTGATCACTATCCTTTTCTCCAAAAACTAGTCCTTGACTGGGATCTGCAGCACCCTAATGTAATTGATAGTCTTTTCCAAGGTCTTTTTGTAAGTGAAAAAGTTGTTGTTGAGAGAGTTTCGTAGTCCAGTGAGCAAATTATCAAACTCTTGTGTCATTCTTGGACCTTGGGCAGCCATAAGGAGCCTCTCTTGTTTTAGACCTTGTACTTGACTTTTGAGTTTTGATTGTGCTAGCCTTGCATCTATCTCCCCCTTAGTTTTGGTGACAAGCATGAGTAGGGGAGTAGGAATCTCAGGTCTTACAGCTTCAGGCAATGCTGGCAGTGGTATGTTGAGTTTTCCCATAATGACTCCCAAAGCAACTGTATTCTGCATTTGTAAATGCTTATGGGACTCCACTAGGGCTTGAATATCATGCTGTTGACTCTCAACCAATGTGGTTAGAGCTCTGACTTGTGAAGAGAAATCTGAGTTGGAAGCTTGAAGTGAAGAAATTTGATCTTGAAGTTCTTTTATTTGAGGAGTAGAGGTAGTGGAGACTGTTGTAGCTGAGAAGGACCCAAATTGTTCATCAACAGCTTTTCTGACACCCTCCATGAGAAGAAATGAAGGCTCATACCTAGCAGTATGTATTTGATTTAGCTTGACCCTGGTATCATTTGAATTTGTGATATGAGCTTGAACTTGTTCACACAGGGCCTTCAAAGAACTCTTCATATTTGACACTTCCTTCTCCATGGAGGCCAGATTCATCCTTGACATTTGCTCAGTGAAAGACTGGAATTTATTCTTGATGTCCTTTTAAGAAGGAACAATGGCATCCATCTTTTCCTTGATCAGCTTCCTGATTTTATCTTCATGTCCAATCAATTTTACTTCAAGGGCCTTTCCAAAGAGATGGAAATCCTTGATTTGAGCTTTGTGCACATCCACGATGGCATCATAGACTTCAGGAGGAGTGATAGATTTAGCATTGCTTCCCATGATAGTTATGTACTCCCTCCTGAATCTAGCCAAAACTTCATCCATTTCTGCCACATGGTCATCAGACAACCAGGCATCTACATTGTCATCCTCTTCAGCCTCATCTACTATCTTCTCCTTCAGTTGTTCAACCTCTTCATTGAAGCATAGCAGTATAGCTTGATAGTCCTGGTTCCCCATGTCTGAAGTGAGCAGTTGCTGAGAGAGATTGGCCAAGCCTGAGATTTGATCTACCAACATGTCATCAACTGTAGAAGGCCGAGCTTCTATATCTTGTAGTCATTGAGCCATGACATGTGGTTGGATGGATTGAGATGTTGATGGCTGTTGAGAAATGTCCAGATTACCACCTGTGACTGAAGTCACAGTTTGACTCACAGATAAATCTGTGGTTTTGACAGTTTGTTGTTCACAACATGTAGTGGGAACCTCCATTGGAATTGGAGAGGATTTGACTGGGTTACTGTCATGTACACCAGCCTCAAACCTTTGTGCACCTTGCAGAGCACTGTCACATAAATATGATGAACTTGCCTCTCCCATAACAGGGTCATTGGCATTTGTACTCCTAGCTTCAACTGCCAAGGCAATTTTAGCTAGGATTTTGAGGGGAGTTGTTCCTTCTAGAGGAACCTCCAATTGAATTAGAGATGATTTAGATAGCTCTCCCTCAAGAGTACTACCCTCAAACCTATTCATCTGTGAAGATGATTGTGCACATAAAGATGCAAGAGTGACCATGTGGTCTTCAGTAAAAATTGATGAAACCCCCATATTTTTTATGGTGTCATCAAGGTCTACCCCAACTAGTAGCCTCTCACCATCTAGATGTTGGTTCTGGGTGGTGATCACAGTTTCATGAACCATGTCACTTGAGTGTTGGTGCACTTGAGAATCAGATTCAAGTGCTCTATATGATGAAGAAATTTGAGAGATTAGAGAAGTTTGCTCAGTTGTGAGTGTTGGCAGCTCCCCCTGAATGGATGAGGGAGCTTCAAATGATGTTCCCTCAATATGTGTGCCATCCTTATTTCTTCTACCATACACTCTAGGTGCAGGTTGTGCTGACTCAGTACTGGGTGCATTGGGGTGAATGCTCTTTTCAATAGATACACCCTGTTGAGAGGATGCATCTAGTAACTGTTTACTCCCCATTTGTTCAACTGTGCCCTTTTGGGAGGACAAAGAGGTGTTTTGAGTGGTCAACTCAAGTATCTTACTCTTCTTTGGTCTCTTGACCAAGGGTGACTCTGGTTCAGTTTGAACTGTTTCACTCTCATTTACAACAGCAAGGGTTGGTTCCTTTCTCTTCTTTTTACTCACTTCAGTCTATTGAGAGACTAAAGTGGTTGGTTTGCTAACATCTAGTGGTTTAGAAGAAGGGGCTGCAGCTTTGGAAGGTCCCTGTTGGTGTGCCTATGTTTGTACTTCCACAGGCTTAGGAACCATAGCTGAACTAGCAAATTGAGGAGCCCTCATGTCTGGCATAGGGTAAGGATAAGTCCTGAATCTCTCCAACATAAATGGAATGATTTTAAGACTTACACTCACCTTATTCTTTGTAGTAAGTGAGCCAAATATTATTTTGAATACTTGCTTACAATTTCCAATTCTACTACTATCAATACCAGCTAACAAATGTATGTCATTTACTTTATGAGCTAAAGTAGACATAACAAACCTTGGCAAAAAGATTTCTTTACCTCTATTCTTCAAAGGCATAGTAAGCCTGGTAGCCAGCTCCTCCAGAATTAAAGCCCCAATATTCAGATGCCTGTTGTGAGCTATTGAGAACACCAACTTCTGCACCACACTTGAGATGTTGTCAAAGCTAGTTTTTCTGCAGGTGAAAGCCCTCACTACAGAATCAAACACAAAGGACCATTCCTTCCTAAGGTTTGTCCTGTTCAGGCTTGCCAAGTTGATTGAGCCACTGTAGTTGATGAAGTCCATGAATTCACTCAGCTCATCTGCAGTTGGCATCTCTCCATAGTTCTCATTTGGCAATCCCAGGGCTGTATTCACATCAGCAGCTGAAAACTCAATTTTTTGGCCTCCAATTGTGCAGGTGACCACCATAGAAGTGACATTCTCTAGAACAACTGTCCTAGTTATAGCCGATGTCCAAAATTCATGAAGAACGTCCAAATACAGCACATGACTTGCAGTTAAAGCACCTGCAATATAGGATTCAGAAAAAACTTCACAAACCTCTTGAAACTATCAGGGGCTTGGTTAGCATCAAGAAAAGCAATAAAGTTGGTTCCCTTCTCTGGAATGATAGTTCTAACAATGTTTTGTGCCATTTTAGTGTTTAGAAGTAGTGGGTAAGAATTTTTTTGAGAAAGTAGCAAAAACGAGAGAGAAATTGCCTTTTGTCTGAAAGCTAGGTCACTTAAGATCTCGAAAAAGTGTAAGTACAATGTATGTATCGAGAAGTCTGGGTATTTATAGAAAAAGTAAAATACTTATCGAGAAGTCAAATAAACGTTTGATATTAAACTTATCGAGAAGTAATTTTGAATTTAAAAAAGGTACATTCGATAAGTCATTTTATTAATTCTTTTCGAGAACTAAGAAATGATTTATCGAGAACTCTGATAAATGCCCAGTTTGTCCGAAAATGGACTAAAAATGATTCTAATTTATTTGAATTGAATCAAATTGAAATCAGAATAAATTTTCCAAAAGTATTTGTCTAAAATAATTCATTGAATTAAATTATTTTAGTTCTGAGTTATTGATAAGTCTCAAAATATCCTTGTCGAGAACTCTGTGAATTAACACTATTAGAGAACTCTACATGGTCTTATCGATAAGTCATAACAGAGCTTATCGAGAAGTCATTCGAGAAGTCTGTAAATAGACTTATCGAGGACTCACTCGAGAACTCTAAATGACTTGTCGATAAGTCATTTTGACTTATCGAGAACTCAGTTCTCTATACCTTTGAGTACTGTTATTCTGCCTTGTGTTAATTTTACACATTTAAGATGTAAATTAACAACTACGTAGTTTACTTAGAATTTGAAATATTCTAAGTTAATTTTTGAGTTTTTAAAAAAATAAATAAACATACAGAGATTCTGAAATATTTATAATTCATGTTTCAGTTAATTTCCAATTAAATCAAACTAGGTTGATTTATTAGAAATTAATCTGCTGCAACACATTAGCTGAGTTCTTGCCTCATGATGAAGAATTGAGCATTCCAATTTCACTCACAGGTCTAGTGAAGGTTGCTTCATCCAAAGGTTTAGTAAAAATGTCAGCTAATTGTTTCTCTGTTGGAACAAAAATGAGCTCAATGGTACCATTTGCAGCATGTTCCCTGATAAAATGGTACCTAACATCAATGTGCTTTATTCTAGAATGATTAACTGGATTAGCTACTATAGATATGGCATTAGTATTGTCACACATAATAGGAATTTTGTGTAACACTAGACCATAGTCCATTAGCTAATTTCTAATCCAAAGCACCTGAGCACAACAACTTCCAGCAGCTATATATTCAGCCTCAGCTGTGGAAGTTGACACAGATTGTTGTTTCTTACTATACCAGGATACAAGTCTTTGACCAAGAAATTGACAGCTTCCACTAGTACTTTTCCTATCAACCCTGCATCCAGCAAAATCTGCATCTGTGTATCCAACAGCTTCAAAGCCAGTTCCCTTAGGATACCATAATCCCAAGTTTGGAGTTCCCTTTAAGTATATGAAAATCCTTTTCACAGCCATCAAATGTGATTCCTTTGGATTGGTTTGAAATCTAGCACATAGACAAGTAGCAAACATGATGTCTGGTCTACTAGCAGTCAAATAAAGCAATGATCCAATCATCCCTCTGTAGCTTGAAATATCCATACTCTTGCCTTTCTTGTCTTCATCCAACTTGGTTGTAGTAGACATTGGTGTAGATGCAGGTGAGCTATCCACCATACCAAATTTCTTCAATAAGTCATTCACATATATGGTTTGGCTGATGAAAATACCATCACTTCTTTGACTAACTTGAAGGCCAAGGAAGTAACTCAATTCTCCCATCATGCTCATTTCATACTCAATCTGCATTAGCCTAGAAAATCTTTGACAAAGCTTTTTATTTGTAGATCCAAAGATGATATCATCCACATAGATTTGAACTAGGATCATATCTTCACCATGCTTCTTGTAGAAGAGAGTCTTATCAATAGTACCTCTGGTAAAACTATGTTTGAGTAGAAATTCTGACAGTGTGTCATACCGGGCTCTAGGTGTCTGTTTCAATCCATATAGAGCCTTGAGTAATTTGTAAACAAAGTTAGGAAATTCTGGATCTTCAAAGCCAGGTGGCTGTTGCACATAAACTTCTTCTTCTAGTTCACCATTAAGAAAAGCACTCTTAACATCCATTCGATACACCTTGAAATTTGAGTGTGCAGCAAATGCCAGAAAAATTCTTATTGCTTCTAGTTTTGCAACAGGAGCAAAAGTCTCATCATAGTCAATTCCCCCTTCTTGTTAGTAGCCTTTAGCAACCAGCCTTGCTTTATTTCTAGTAACAATTCCATTTTCATCCATTTTGTTCCTGTACACCCACTTAGTTCCAATTATGCTTATGTTCTTTGGTGCAGGGACTAATTTCCAAACTTTGTTTCTCTCAAACTGATTCAGCTCCTCCTGCATAGCACATATCCAATCAGGATCCAATAGGGCTTCTTCAGTTTTCTTGGGCTCTACTTGAGATAGAAAACATGCATGTAGGCATTCATTAGCAGTTGCACTTCTAGTTCTCACACCAGCTAAGGGATCACCAATAATAGCTTCTACTGTATGACTCCTATCCCACTTTCTAGTGTGTGTCTGTTGACTAGTGCCTTCATCATTTTCTTCAGTATTACCATGACTGTCATTTCCATTCTCTCATTCTCCCCCTGAGTTTGTGCCATCAAATTCAGGTGTCTGAAGAGAGCTTTCATTCCCATGATTTTGTTCAGAGGTCTTTTCATTTGTTATTTGTTGTGCCACAACTTCATCTTCCTCATCAGAATCACTATCAATGGTTAGATTCTCAAATGCAAGGGCTTCAGCATCATTTACATCAAGGCATTCCAAGCCTGGACACTTGTCATCATCAAAAGTCACATATGTGCTTTCCATAATTTTCATTTGATCAATCACATAAACTTTGTAGGCTGTTCTTTCCAATGAATATCCCAGAAAAATTGCTTCAAAAACTTTAGAGTCAAATTTTCCCACATATTCAGAGTTGTCTTTTAGAATATAACACTTGCTTCCAAACACATGTAGATGCTTCACTGTAGGCTTCCTGTTAGACATGATTGAGTAAGGTGATTTGCCATGAGCTTTGTTGATGAGATATCTGTTTTGAGTGTAGCATGCAGTATTAACAGCCTCTTCCCAAAAACTAGTTGGCAACTGAGCATCTTGTAGCAAGGTTCTAGTAGCTTTAACCAATGTTCTATTTTTCCTCTCAACTACTCCATTATGTTGAGGTGTTCTAGCTGCTGAAAATTCTTGAACAATGCCTTTGCTTTTGCAGAATTCACTTAATGTTGAGTTTCTGAATTCTGTTCCATTATATCTCCTCAATCTTTTCATACTAACTTTTCCTTCAGCTTGCTTCTCAATTTTTTTGATGTGCTCAATTATAATGTTTAGAGTTTCATCTTTAGAGTACATGAACTCAACCCAAGTGTATCTTGAAAAATCATCAACCATGACAAGGGCATATTTATTCCTTGAAATGGACAAGACATTTACTGGCCCAAACAAGTCCATGTGAATAAGTTGCAGAGGTGCACTTATAGAATTCACAGATTTTGACTTGTGACTTGATCTTTTCATTTTTCCTTTCTGACAAGCTTCACAAACTTCCAGTTGAGTAAATTCCAGACTGGGCATGTCTCTCACAAGCTCCTTCTTGACTAAGGTGTTGATTGCTTTGAAATTCAAGTGAGATAGCTTCTTATGCCACAATTTGCTTTGCTCTTCTGATGCCTTGGTGTAGAAACAACACACTCCATCCTTATTTATTGAGTCTAAGTCTACAACAAATAAGCTTCCCTTTCTTACTCCTTTAAGAGCAATTTCACCAGTCTTTTTGCTAATAAAAGCACAATCTTCTTTGTTGAAAACAACTTGAAAACCTCTGTCTGCAAATTGACTAACACTTAGAAGATTTACTTCTAATCCAGCAACTAGTGCTACATCTTCAATGACAACATTTCCAGAAACAATCTTGCCATATCCCATTGTGAATCCTTTGCTGTTGTCTCCAAAGGTCACCAAAGGGCCAACCATCTCCTCAAATTGTGATAGCAGGGCCTTATCACCTGTCATATGCCTGGAACATCCACTATCAATGATCCATATGACCTTCTTTCCTTTGCCCTGTGATTTGGATGATGAAGAATCTCCTTGCTCCAAGGCCATGAGTGCATAGTTTCCAACTTCTTCATCTTCATTATTATCTGAATCATCCCAGCTTTTGCCCTCAGCAATATAAGCTTTCCCTTGTTGCTTCTTTAGAAGAGCATCATACTTTACTTCCAATTCAAGATAGGCTTTGTCTTTCTTTGCCTTCTTGGGTTTCCTACATTCTATAGCAAAATGGCCCAACTCATCACAGTTAAAGCACCTTATGTTTGATCTATCAACAGATCCAGTTTTATAGCCAGTTTTGCTATCAGGAGTGTACTTCCCTTTTCCTTTCCAGCTGCTGTCTTTGTTGAAGGACTGTCCTTTGCTCTTGAAAAATCTTGGTTTCTTCACTCTAATGTTAGAGAATTTTCTAGCCAAGTAAGCCATTGATTTTTCTAGCTCATCAAGCTCATCAAGAGTGTAGAACTCATCTTCTTCATCCAATTCCAGTATGACTTGCTCTTTAGTGTCATTGACTTTTTTCTAACTTGTAGAAATTACTGGAGTTTGGGATCTTTGCTCATCATTAGAGGTCTGTCCATCATTCACAATCAGTGCACTTGAGCCATCCATTACATATCCTTGACCAGCCCTTAATGATTTCTTTTGAATATTTTCAAGTTCATAAGTTTTCAGAACCCCATAGAGCACTTCCAGTGTGATTCTACTCAAATCCCTTCCTTCTCTGATTGCAGAGATCTTTTGTTCCAAATGATCAGGGAGAGTAAGCAAGAACTTTAAATTCACTTCTTCAACATCATAAAATTTATCATGAAGCTGCAAGTCATTTATCAGCTTATTAAACCTTTCAAACATATCAGTAATACCTTCATTTGGTTTAGCCATAAAACCCTCATACTGAGAAATCAATATCCTTCTTTGATTTGACCTAACCTCCTCAGTTCCTTCACATAGTATCTCAATCTTTTCCCAGCTCTGTTTAGCAGTGTCACAGTTGACAATGTTATTATACATTACATTGTCAAGTGACTCAATTAGTATCAGTTGCAAAGCACTGTCTAGGGAAACTTTCTCTCTTTCAGTTTCAGTATACTCAGAGGCAGCCTTGGGAGCATAATGAGCTGGAATAACCATGTCTCCATCTGTGGTTTCCTCAACTCTAACCATAGGAGTGAAGGGCCCATTCTTGAGGATCTGAATGTAAAAGTGATTGGCCATTCTTATAAACAGCAACATTTTCTTTTTCCATAAAGTGTAGTCGGCCTTATCAAATGGAGGAATCTTGATACTACTGATTTTTTGTGTATTCATTTTTCCAAGATCTAATCTGTTTACTTTCAGATTTTGCTCTGATACCACTTGTTAGATATGAATACAACACAGAGGGGGGGGGTGGTGAATGTGTTTTGGCTTAAATGTTTACTTTTTGGTCGACTTTGGGTTTAGCAGTTGGTTGTTATCAATGATTTTATAGAATAGATGTTAAACATAAATAATAATGCAAATATGTAAAACAAAGATCTTCAAAACTCACTTAATTTTATATTAAAAATCAAGCAGTGTTTTGCTACAAAATCTCTAAGTTCTTGGTTTAGAACTTAGCTTCTTTCTTGAGAGAGAATACAATTTCTAATCTATTCAGTCCTATCTTAAACAAAGGACCTCGGTTAACTTTATATGATAGTTAACTTTGGTTTACACAGTGAACAATAAGAAGTGCTAATCACTTTTCTAACATGTCACTAATCACTTCTATTTAAGGGAAAAGTGAGATTTCCATATCTAGATTAGCTCATCCACTGTGTATTGGTTGATCCTCCTTTGTCAGTTAATCTTCACCATTAATCTTGCACATCACTCAAGCTACCTTTTGTAGACTTGTCAATCCATCTGTGTGAATTGTTTGTTGATTTGCAACCTTGGATATTGAACTGTTCTGCAATTCTGTACTTAGAGAAATTTCTTCACTTCGAGATCTCCAATTAAGCTGTAGAGAACTCGACATCTCGATAGGCATGTTGGCTTTTCGATATCTCTGAAACTTCATTGTTGACTTGACTTATCGACAACTCTGAGTTCTCTAGTGAATTTTGGTTTATCGATAACTCAGAGTTCTCTAATGGACTTTGGCTTATCGATAACTCAGAGTTCTCTAATGAATGTATACTTGTCGATATCTCTGAGTTCTCGAATGGGTATCTGACTTATCGATATCTCTGATAGCATTTCCTGAGTTCTCGATAGACAATTCCTGAGTTCTCAATAGGTCTTTCTAAGTTCTCGAATGACTTCTCTATAACACTAATTCTGTGACTTGTAGAGATCTTGACTTAGAATATTTTTCACCAAACAGAATTATTCAACTCCAAGCTTCTTCATAATTCTTCTGAGGCATGACCTTGTTGATCTTCTTCCAGATAGAATTCTTAGGCTTGACACTGTTTAGGGAAAAATGCTCCAGTCTGCTCCATTTACATTTTACAGACATTAAGTGTTACAAGTATAAATTACAGATTAAGGTTACAATACAACTAATATTAGGGTTGTCAATATGACTTAGTCTTGTTATGATACAGGCATGTCTTGCACAACATCTTTTTTCCTCTCGGTATACCTCTCTTCTTCACTTAATTTCTATGGATTCTTCCATATAAGTTCATTCTTAATCCATATATGGGCTTTAAATATTATGCATGTGTGTGTAGGTGTTTGCATGCGTGTGTGCATGTATGTTTGTGTGTGATGTTGAGCCGAGAACCTTGGTTCGAGGTCTTCTTGCAAGTTTTGACTTTGATTTTCTTGATTTGTGATGAATTGTTGTTGTATGTGATACTTGTTGTTGTTTGATAGAGAAATCAGAGGTTTTTATGGTTTGGAAACCCCCGAATGGGGGCACCACCGTAGAACCACCGCCCCCGGTGATGAACTCCGATGAACCGGTGGTGAGTCATGATGTGTAAACTAAACTCTACTAATCATAAAACTTATTTTTGATGTTTGCATGTGTTGTTTCTTCAAAAAGCCGAATGGCTTTTGATTTTGAGAAGATTAAGTTGATTTTGTTGATTTAAATGGTTGTGGATGTTTATTCTAGGATAATATTGAAAAATTAGAATAAATAGTGATTCAAGGATTTGGAACAATGTTTGCATGTGTTGATTTCCTAAACCCGAATGGGTCCTTGATTTTGAGCAAATAAATTTGATTGTTTGATGAAAATGACTTGTTAATGTATATTCTTACAAGTAATTGAGAAATTGATTAGTTGATGATTTAAAGAATCGAAATAATAGTTGCATGTGTTGTTTTGATAGAAAACCGAGTGGTTCTTGTTTATTAAGTTGATTTTTATTATGAAAATGATTTGTTGTTGATTGATTGTAGAGATTCTTGAATAAGTAGATTGAGATGTGGTTTAAGAACTCCAAATGATGCATGCATGTCCTGATTGTTGGAAATTTCGGGTGTTATTGCTGGACCTTGAGGAATTAAAGTTGATTTATGTGTTTAAATGCGCTATAAATGTGATTTTGATTTGGTTCAGTAGGTGCATGTCAAGATAAAGTTTTACATGTAAGCATTTAGGCTAAAAGATGATGTAAAGGAATGAGTAGTGAATTGATCCCAAGTTTTTATGCAATTGTGATGCTTGTATAATAATGTTTTATTCTTGGGTTGTGTTTTGTGGTTATAGCCGAATGGAATATAGATATAAAAGTGATTGATTTGATGCTAATTGAATGCATGTGTAATTTCTAAGAGATATGTGATTTATTTGATTGTTTTGGTTCGAATTAAGTATTAAAAAAGGAAGGGTTAGGTCGTCTAGTTACAAGGGTATATAATTGATATGATAGCTCAAGTATAGAGTTGAAAATGTAAGGATTAAATGTTATATGTCGTATTTGCATCGTAATGCGTAATTTGAAGTCTATATGGTTAAAGTATACGAGTTATGGCATAGACATGTTGTGTGATTATAATTGATTATATAAATAATCTTAGGGTATTGCGATTAAGTGAAATGTTAAGTGTTCTGGGAACGTCAAGTGGGAATCTAATTAAGGTTTTGGTTTTTGGATTGTAGATTCGGAGTGTGAGGGAATTCAAGCTAGGAAAGGGAAAGGTATACTAGGTGGTAGTAGTTCAACCTTTGTGAAACAGGAAAGCGAATTCAGGAAAGTAACTCTACTTACTTGTGTAAATGGTTATAAAGAGGATATTGTTCATGCCATGTAGAGTATTGAACTTCTATAGTAATGTACCCCTGTTATTGATTCTTGAGATACCCTATCATTTTTCTTGTGAACTTGTTATTGATAAGATTATTGTTCAAACCCTTTGGTAACCTTTTCTTATCCTGATTACTTGTTAATACCATGAACTGTTGTAAACCCTATAAGAACCTTTACGAACCCCTTGTGTAATGATCCTTTACTCCTTTATTTACCTTATACCTTATTGATACTTGAAACGGTTTTGATTCCCTAACTTGAGTACCTTGTTATCATTTGATCAAGTTCCCTAGAATTGAACTTTATTTATCCTTGATTCATTTCCTTATTTTTGAATTCTTGAAATTTGAACTTAAGAATGAGTTTCAACTTGAAAGAGTCTGAATGATTTCATATTCTTGATATTATCAATCATATAATTGATTCCCAATGATGAAAAGATTATCGCTTTCCATTTGAAAGATCATTTGTGATCATGTTAATAATTTGAGATGAATGTCGGCTTTCACCCTATCTTGAGCCTTGTTCCTTGAAAGCCCAAACCTTTTCTTCATAACCCATTTCATAGCCCGAAAGATAGAAATCTGCCACCTAGAAATGTTAAAGTAGAATGCCCTGAAAACAGAAATAATATATATTGTGGATTTTGTATCGTAGAACTATTTTATAGTTACTTGCTGAGTTTTATACTCATATGTTTTGTTTTAATCTAACCATGGTAGTTAAGCAAAAAGATGGCCAAGCTTAGGCGCACTGCTCCTAAGAGCGTACCTGGTGGTCCCTACCGTGTTGAGGGCTTCCAGTTGCCAGAGCAGGTAGTACAGGTTTTGAGTGAGCAAGCGCTTAGCCGAAAGGTTGTTAAGATACAATGGGTAATCTATCAATTCTAAGTCAGGATCGACTATGTAAATTTGGTTTTATTCTGGATTGTAAATTTTATTCTATGGTTGGTAGTTATAATCTTGTCTCATACTTTATCCTGTTTGATCCTGTTAGTAGCTAATCAGGGTTTTTGCTTATTTAATTCATAGTTTAAAGGTGTGTGGGTCCTCATTTCCTAACCCCGAGATTGAGGGCGTCATACTGATGTCATTCTGTTGACTCTGCACTAGATAAGTGAGAGCATTAACCTGAGCTGTGAGTGAGTTATTTGAGGCTTGGAGAGTTAAAACTTGCAATTTTAGAGATTGAATCTGGAGATTTGTTGATGTAGAAGGAGGTTGGTGGGAGCTTGAAGAGATAGGAGCACCAAAAGTAGCTTGAACTGTCTCATTGATCCCTTGCATTAAAAGAGCAGATAGTTCATATCTAGCTTGATGAAGTTGTACCAGTTTGACCTTTGTGTCATTGTTACTTGTAATGTAATTTTGGACAACTTCATGCAAAGCAACAATGGATTGCTTTAGTTGCTTGATGTTTTGTTCCATACTGGACATATCAAACCTTGCCATTAGGTCAACAAATTTTAGAAATTTGTTCTTGATTTCTACTTGAGTTGGCACAAGGTTATCCAGCTTGTCTTTCACCAATCTTCTAATTCTGTCTTGATGACTGTTCAGAGTCTGTTGTAATGTTTTACCAATAAGGTGAAAAGTTTTAAGTTGTGCTTTGTAGACCTCTATAATAGCATCATAAACTTCCCGGGGACTGAGAGTTTTGGTATTGCTTCCTAAGATAGTTACATACTCCTATCGAATCCTAGCCAAAACCTCATCCACATCTAGACTGAAGTCTTTGTCTAACCAAGCATCCACATTGCCATCTTGTTCAACTTCATTGACAATTTTCTGATGTTGTTCTTCAACATCTGTTTTGTGAGACAACGAGATTGCTTGATAGTCCTGATTGGACAGGTCTGTTGTAAGAAGTTGTTGTGTGATGTTGGCAAGTCCAGAGAGTTGATCTACCAGAAGGTCATTCATGGTGATTGGTTAAGCATGAGCATCCTGTGGCCACTGAGAGATTAGGTGTGAGGGTTGTTGAGAAGGGTTTTGATGTAGAAGGGATGTATTTTGGGTTTGAAGTGGAGGTTTGAGATTCAAGAACACCACCTGCGATATATGCCACGGTTGACTCACAGTTGGAACTATGGTTGTGATAGTATGTTGTTCACCAATAATGGGAACCTCCAATTGAATTGGAGGGGATTTGACCAGGTTACTGTCATGTATCATGGCCTCAAACCCTAGCTCTTGTTGCAAAGTTTTGGCACTTGAATGTGCTTGACTTGCCTCCCTTATAATAGGCTCATTGCTAATTGGACTCCTAGCTATTTGTTAAGGAAATCTCAACTAGGATTTTGACGAGAGTTGTCCCTACATGAGGAACCTCCAATTGAATTGGAGAGGATTTAGATAGCTCCCCCCAGGAGTAGTGCCCTCAAACCTATCAATATGTGAAGATTATTTAGCACATGAAGGTGCTTGAGAAACTACCACAGGGTCTTCAGTTAAAAATTGATTAAACCCATGTGTTTGTGTTTGTGTCATCAAGGTCTACCCCATAATGTAGCCTCTCACCAACTAAATATGGTTCCTGGGTGGTGAGCATAGTTTCATGAACCATGTTACTTGATTTTGATAACACTTGAGAATTAGATTCAAGTATTTTATTGTATAAAGAAGAAATTTTAGATATAAGATTTGAAATTTCAGGATTGACTGTTGGCAGCTCCCCCTGAATAGAAGAGGGAGCTTCAAAAGATGTGCTCTCTGTATGTGTGCCATCCTTATTACTTCTTTCATATACTTGAATATGTTCAAGTATTGTTGCAGACTCTTTACAAGGTCTACTAGGGAGAGTGCTCTTTTCAATAGAGACACCCTGTTGAGAGGATGCCCCTATAGTCTGTTCTATGCCCTCGTTTGCAACTACATCCTTTTGGGAGGATACAGAGGTAGCCAAATGAGTGGTCATCTCAGATTTCCTTGCCTTCTATGGTTTCTTGACCATGTTGGACTCTATTGGAATTTGATCCTCCCCACTCTCATTATCACATTTAAGGGTGTCTGTTTTCTCTTTTTTTTACTCACTTCACCCTTTTGAGAGGATGAAGTGGTTGGCTTCCTAGCTTCTAATGGTAAAGAATGAAGAGTCTCAGTTTGGGAAGGCTCTTGTTGATGTTCATGTGTTTGTTCTTCCACAGGGACAAGAGCCATAACTGTACTAGATTGAACAGTTGATCTCATGTCAAGCATTGGGTAAGGGTAAGTCTTGAATCTCTCCAACATAAATGGAGTGATTCTAAGACTTACAGGTATCTTGTTCTTTGTAATGAATGAGCCAAATAGAATTTTGGAAACCTATTTATAATTGCCTATTTTTGTCCCATCTATACCATTAAGTAAATGAATATCATGCACTTTATGATTTAAAGCAAATATTATAAACCTAGGAAGAAAGATTTCCTTACCTCTTGATATTAGAGGCATTGCGAGCCTGGTGCTAAGCTCCTTCATTATCAGTAGTCCTACATTGAGGTGTCTGTTGTGAGCCATGAAGAACACCAGCTTCTGAACAACACTTAAAATATTTTGTCATACCATGTCTTCCTCAGGTAAAGTCCCTCACAATTGAGTCAAAAAGGAAAGACTATTCCCTACTCAAATACTTCTTATTTAGGCTTGCCAAGTTGATCCTCTCACTGTAGTTGATGAAGTCCATGAACTCAGCTAGCTCATCTTGACTTGGAACCTCCACCAGATTGTCAGTAGGGATGCCCAAAGCCAAATTGACATCATTCTTAGAAAACTCCATTTGTTGGTCTTGAATGGAGCAGTTAACCACCATGGAAATAGCTCGGTTCTCATGCACCACTGTCCTCACCACAGCTGTGTTCCAGAAAACACTGAGAATATCCAAGTACAGTATGGAATTTGCAGTTTGAGCACCTGCAAAGTATGTCTCAGAAAGGAACTTTGTTGGGTAATGAATACAACACAAAGGTGGGAGGGTGAATGTGTTTTGAATAACTTTAATGGCTTTTTGAACTTTTAAGAATGGTGAACAAAGTAATTTGTATTGTAGAGAAAATGTGCTTTCACAGAATAATTAAAACATGCATATGAACACACTTATCTTTCAAAACTCACTTAATTTTATATTAAAATGAAGCTAGTGTTTTGCTACAAGTTTCTGGGTTCTTAGTATGTTAATGTTGGGTCCCGAATTATCGTAGAAGGGGGGGTTGAATACGATAATCACTAAATTAAAAATTCTTTCGAATCTTTAGCGGATATAGATTTAGTGCTCAGTTAGTGTTTCGTGTTCTTGAGGAGAATAGTGTTTGGAACGATAAAAACAAGGAACACAAGATATTCGGGAATATATATATATTCATATATAAATCATCGAGGGGTGTTGCTACACTCCGGTAAATAAATTAACCTGCTACAATCTAAGAACAATAAAGTTCCTAGCTCCTACAAAGATTTACAAATCAAATCCTATACAATGATCTAGCTTTTGTTTGTACTAGGATTTAATTACCGGATAATGATTATAATGCCCCCAAGAATATACAAGAATTAAATCGGGTATTATAATGTTACTCCGGTGAGAAGTTAAACGGATATACAAAAAGCTTGAGCTTCTCTGTAAATCATTGCTGCCATTTTCACTTCTCTTTTGGGAGAGAAGATGAACATAATTTTATCCAAAATGAATGGCTGCTTATCTTCTGCTGCAAAGTGTAGACTTAATATCCAATAATGTGTGGCTGAGAGGAGAAGAGAACTTTGTGGCGATCAACCTTTTTGTGGCGACCAAGAAAGCACAAGAGGGGAGTAGTTTTGCTCTGTGGCGACAGGAGATCATTTGCCTATTTATTATAAGACATGCATGTGTGGCGACAGGAGGTACATATGTTACACTCAAAGCCTCCTGTGGCGACCTAGTTTACTAACTTAACCAAAACACAAACTAACAATATGTACACATTTTCATTTCTTTTATTTCCTTTCTCTTTTTTCTTTTTTTTTCTTTTTCCTTTTTCCTTTTTCTTTTTCCTTTTTCTTTCTTTTTGTTTTTGTTTTGTTTTTGTTTTATTTTCTTTTTCTTTTTAAGTTTAAATTGTAACTAAATTAATTTATAAAATAAACTTAAATATAACTTATATAAATAAACTAATTTAGATTTATAGAATAAACTTATTTAAAGTTTATAAGATAAATCATTTTAAGTTTATTAAATAAATTATATTAAAGTCCACTAAATAAATTTATTTAATTTAACAATTAAACTTTGAGCTTCGCCAATCCCCTGAGTTGTTTAGCTGTATACCCCGCGCACCTCTTCTCGTACTTTAACTGATAAACGTTCAATCCAAGTACATTCCTCAACTTAACAATTCTTCTATAAATAATACCCAGATTCTTTTCACGAGCTGTTGACGCATAGTGCAACTGGTCTGGTTCACAGACGACTAACCCCAATTCAGGTCTTCGTATTATAGCCTTGATTAAATTGTTAAGCTTGCAACAACTTTATCGCTTCAGACACTGACTGTTAATAAATATCGGTACTTTCACTGGAATCCTTATGGTACTTTAGACAACATCTTCATTAACCTCTGTCTATACCCTGTCTTCAATTCTTCAAATTTCTATGCTTCGAACACTGTCTATCTTCAATCAATGCCAATACACTGAAATCTTCCGGTAGCACTTGTATACTGAATCTTCAACATTTCTGAAACCCTGAAAGTCTTTAACCTTTGTTCTTCACTGAGGCATGATCATATTAATGAACTTCTTTCAGTGACCTGTAGACAGACTTCAGGCCTTCTTCTAATCTTTTGATTCTTTGTATTTGCCTTGTCTTCATTCTTCCTGATTTCTTGTGTAGACGTAGTATTATTAACCTGTCATGTTCTAGTGTTGTTATCATGTTGAGTTATCACGTAACCGTTCATACGGCTACGCAGTCTCACCAACAATCTCCCCCTATTTGATTGTTAAACCTAACAAACAAATTAAATAGAAAGGATAAATCAACTAACAACTAGAAAAAGTAATGTACCATGACTTGTAAATAATGCTACTGGTTTTCTGGATCAAATACTGCATTTCCAGATTCCTTGAGTAACTGAAATGAAATATGCTTGTTCCTCTAGCACTGAACTGATCTTCAAGTAGTTTCATCTTCATTTTCTTGGTTCTTCAAATCTCTGCCAGATAACACTTCTTAGTCTAGAAGTAATCATCATCAGCTTCTTTTGTACAACCACATTTCCTGTTGAGAAGTACATATCTCTCTTGCTTCCCCCCTATGAGAATCAACTGCTTAAAGGAGATCACCTTCGTTTACCACCTCTCCTATACAATAGGATCCGCAAATAAAAGCTAATGGTACTAACCTTTTGGAAAATAGTTTATCCCCTTATGAAGAATAGTGATGAACCAAACCACTTCTTCTGATTACTAGGATATCACCTTGTGTTTACCACCTCTCCCATATAATAGGATCCGTAGTTACAAACAACAATGGTGTGGTGTAGTGTACATGTGCTTTACCTTTTTCCTTATGCCTGCTATTTCTCCCCCTTAGTTGAGGAATCCTCCAAACTATTATATTAGCTTTTATCTCCCCCTTAGAGAAGGAATGTATGTTGTCATCTGAAGGAGTTCTCATATTTTACTTAGTTGGAAAAGAAATAACAATTCATAGTCTGATCAACCATGTCCCTTGAAATTCTGCAAGTATGACTTCACTGTTGATCATCATATTCACCAATCTTCCCAACTCCTTATACCTCCCAAATGTGAGATCACCAATTGTTACCAAATGTTAGCTCCCAACTTGTTAGATATCGAAATATTCTAATCCAATCTGTAAATATTAGGTCCCTAATAGATAGGTTCCAATCATAAACAAATTCGAGACCCGAAGTATCAAGAACCATGTTTAGGGATAAGGAATGGGATATGGTGTTTCTCTTTCTTCCTCATTGTGAGTGTGTGATTCTGTTTTGTGTACCTCACAAGTGTTTCACTCTTCTCTCCACTCGTGTTTACACTCAATCTCACAAGTGTATAACTCCTCTCATGGCTCCAAAATCCAACTGTACCGGTAAGGAAAATCACCTTAGTCATCCTTAAGGAGGTCACAGGTGGTGCAATGGGAGTTCGCAAATCCCCATCCTTGTTAGACTCGTCAGATGAATCTGAGTAATAATCTACAAGTTGCTAGTTTCCCTTTTAGGGTTCCAGATTTGAACTCTGGGATGGTAAACAATGATCCAAGGAATTTAGCATAAAGATCAAAGTTTCCTTCTAATGTCTGTGAAGACATTTCCTTGTGACTCATTAGGTAATATCTGAATCACTATCAATAATTTGCCAATCTGCACCTATGTCAGATCCACTATCCGCAGATGCATCCAGTGTATTAGTCCTGGGGAGGTAGACACTGACCACTGACATATGGCCATTGGATCAGTATCCTCTCCTAACACCTGTAAAGGCAATTGGTCCATTAAAGAACCTTGAACAATCGAATCTGACCTTAAAATGGTCGAAACTCTTATTTCCGTCAACTCATCCTTTGTGTATGAACCTTTCCTTGTGCATCAAGAATTGTTTATGTTTGAGGTGGTGACACTACATCAAATACCCTGGCCGACAGGCGAATTTCAATAGACGCACCCTATTGAGAGGATGAATCTAGTAACTGTTGTTGTGCCTTTTCAACCATTACATCTTTTTAAGAAGATGTATGGGGGCTAACAGTTATCTCAGTTTAAATACTACTCATCTTTGTAGGAGACAGAGCTGCTGGGTTGACTTCAGAACCTTCTTTATGTGGTGCACTAAGGCACTTTCTCCATCACGCTCATTCATACTTCATTTTATTGGTAAGAGAGTGTTGGTTGATTCTGTTTCTGTGTTTGTTTTTACAGTCTGGGATAAAAGTTGTGGATTTTCAACCTCATGACTATCAATGAAAGAATGCCATTGGAGGCTGAACCTGCATCACAGAACATATTGCAATATAGAGATAAAATGCACTTAAGATCTATAATAAATGAAAATTATGCATTTAATCTTTTGAGAGAAATGATGTACATTAGTGATTTTAAAAAGATTTTAATGAAATAAGAAATCACCAATGTGGAAAGAAGTTTGATTTTCTCCTAAAACTGTTCGAGTGCACAAGTCTGTTTTTATGCCTAAAAAGATAAATGATTTGATAAGACACAGACTGATGACCTAGCAGTATTGAGAAGAGAAAGAAAGATTTTATCTTTTAATATGAATGAGTTTTTGTAAAAGCATTGATCACTTAAGGTAAAGTCTAAGCAATTCTCATTCATATCAAAAGCTCCATAATCTATCTTTATATAATTATTACCAAAAATATTATTTATTGATAAATAATCTTAATAAGACTGACTATGCTGCTAATTTCAAATTATAGTAAATCTTTCAGATATAGCAAAGCATATAAATCCACTAGAACTTAAAATCTCACAATTATCTGCAACAAAATATTAATAATATATCATTGTCTGATACTTGTCAAGTACTTTGGATACCAATAATTATGTTGCATCTTATTTTAAAAATAAAATAAGATATCAATGAATTAAATACCAATTATCTATTAAAAAGATATCAACATTCAATTTCACATATCATACAATTGTTAACTCCTAACAACTATAATATCTCAAACAATATTGGTTCGATAAATACATCAACATTAACCAACATTGACTTGTTTGCAATCTTAGAAAAATATTATAAGTTCCATATACTTTTATCCATTGAGTATTGCATCTATTATAAAAGTGTTTAGAAATTTGCCAGTGAGTATAAAAATTATTCTAAGTGGACAACATATGGTTACTTATAATAAATAATTAAACATTGCAACCATAGTTGTAGTTTACAAAAAGATTTTTATACTTTTTATATTAGTATAAGTGACTGAGAATAATCATTGATTACTTAGAGGAGTTCAAAGTAATGCCACACATACTAATACTTCACAATTAGTTTATACTTGAACTCTTAACTAAATATCATTAGCTGATACAAGTCAAAAATTAACATACAACTAATCATGCTACATTCATGATTCTGATCTTAGTGAATTCTTAAGATGTAACATAGCTAAATTCACTAAAACCAAAATCTCATAATTAACTTATAACACATAAGTTACAATCAATATACTAGATATCAATTGTTGACAGATTTAGTTATAATCAATCATGCTGCTTATTTATTTTAAGTTAGTTTGAATTATGGAGCAAATAAAATCGTTGAATTGCTTCAATTTCCATAATCCAAACTACCCAAAATAAATATTAAATAAATAAATACTAAATATTTATGAGGTAGATATTAGCACTTAAATATTTTTATAATTATCTTTTAATAATCACCAATAGGATATATGACTTATATATATGGTAATCACTCTCTGGATAATTAGTAATTTTAGAAATACTTTCTAAGCATATAAAATATTGAGAGTTTTATACACATGACTTAGAAAATACTTCAACTTTCAATATCAATGATTTTAGAAATAAGCATTGATTACTTAGAACAAAAATTCTAAATAATATCACTATTACTAAAAGTATCATAATTATTCGTACAAGATACAAATAACTATGCTGCATATTATTTTAATATAATTTAAATTATGAGACTGATATCAAATGAAATTGTCTACAATCATAATTTAAATCAATTAAAATAGTATTCAAACTTAATGCTATAATACTTAACTACCACAAATGTATATGACATTTTAATCATGATAATCAAGATAGTAACACTAAGTACGAGGTACTGGATTACTGATAAATTCACAAGTCCTTTAAATATTGAAGATTTAATACTTGTGAACTTATATGAAGAATTCCATACATATGGGATTTCCAAATAATATGAGATGAATGATATCCCACACTTACAAACCAGTCTTGAAAAATTAACTTTATCAAGTGATTTAATAAATATTTCCGTTAGTAACTCTTTGACTAAAATGACATGCTCTCTAAAGTGATGATACCTGGTGTGAAGGTGCCTTGTCATAGAGTGTTCCACAGAGTTATTGGATTTGAGGTTATTTCTTATCAAAATAAGAAATCAATCTTCTTCCATGAAATTGACAGCTTCCTGAGATGCTTCTCCTGTCACTTAAGTTGACAGCTTCAGATATGCTTCTCCTGTCTTTCTTACAACCTGCGTAATCTATATCTATATAGCCAAACATGTTAAGCATAATATCTTTAGGGTACTTTACTCCAAGAGTTGATAGTCCCTTAAGTTATCTAATAATCTTGTTAATAGCTATAAGATTGGATTCTCTATGATCCACTTGAAACCTTGCACATTGGCATCTTGAGAACATTACATATTGTCTATTAGCATTTGAGTAAAAGAGTGAGCTTATCATACCTCTATAGCTTGTCATTATACCTGAGTTGCACTGATCAAGCTTTAGTGGTTTCTATTGGTAAGTAGTCTTGGCATGTTCATAATCTTCCAAATTTTGCATCTTCAAAAGATCCTTAACTTACTTGTATTGCCATCATTCTTTTGGTTTACTTGTGCTCCTAAAAGAATTGTTCTTTTGGCTTGCTTGAGCTCCTAAAAGAATTATCCTAATGGCTTGCTTGAAGTAATTCCAAAAAGAATTATAACCTTTCCAACATGCTCCTCCATACCTACTTTGCAATAACTTAGCAAATAATCTTGCACAAGTCTTTGTTAGTAGACCAACATATAACATTATCATTATATCACTGCACATATAAAACAATATGTTTGTGTCTAGTGATAAGAGAGTTATTAATATGACGACTTTACTAGTTCATATTAAACTGTAACTTTAGTTAGAGTGCCATACCATGTCCTTGATGATTGCTTGAGTAGTATACTCGTTCATACCAACCTGAAGTGAGATTATAAAGAAGAGATATGCAAAGTCCAATAGATCTGCAAATGCAAAGTCCATGAACTGTGGCGCATTGACTTTCTCTTTTGACTCACCAACCAGGAGTGCACTTGTACACATCTACTAGAGTCCAATTCCAAGTGTAATGTGCATCAGGTGCCTGATATGTCGTAATATCCTCAAGTCTCATCACTGGTGCTATCTGTTAGATACTGCTTCCTGATAATAACCTAGCATCCAGTTAGGCCTTGTCCCTCGTAACAATGCTATTGTCATCCAGTTTAACTTCTGGTTATCCTTGCACCAATTACAATATTATCATTTGGTTTGGATACCAGCTTCCCTATAATCTGTTTGCTGACTGATTGAGTTCATCTTGCTTTGCAATCACCCAATCAATCTGGATCTATCAGAGCTTCTGTAACTTTCTCAGTTTCTTCTTCAGATAGAAATCTAGAGAAATAGTCATTCAAACTGAATAGCCCTGCTAATCATTACTCCACCATCTAGATCAGTTAAGAACTAGACTCTGGGAATAATATTGACATCAAACCCTTTGTCTCAGCAGATATGTTCTTTAGTGTCCTCAGATTTTCAACTTGGTGTTGTGTCTGACTAGTTGATCCTTCTATTGCTCCCCCTAAGCTGTTGCTGGGATTTCCTGAAAATCCTTACCCTTGCTGACTGGCTTCATTGAAGTAATAAGATGTGTAGATACATTGCCATTCCACTGTTTGGATATGAATCATCCATACCATTAATTTCTCCTTTAACAGCTTGGAGCATGGAGTTGTTGAACTGTGCACTTTGACTGTCTATCACTTTCTGTTGATCAACCACAAATGCCCTGTAGGTTGTAGACTCCACTAAGTAGCCATGAAAAATATCCTAATTAGTCTTAGCTGTAAATGCTAAGATCTTCAAATAATTGAAAACATTTCATTGTTTGCTTCTGTAGAACATTCTCTCCAAACACTTTCAGGTTATCCAGTGTTTGATTCTATTGGCCATTAACTCATTAGTGGTCTTCATGTATACATCCAGATCAAGGCTTGATCTTGCTTGTAGCAAACTGTATTGACTGCTCCAGCCCTTTGGTATTTAGAAGGTCTTGATTAGCTTGATATTTCACTTGTAGCTTTAATCAAGTTCCAGTTCTTTCTTTGTACCACTCCATCATGAAACGGAGCTTCCCGGTGCTGAATATGTCTCAAAATATTCTTGATACTACAGATATTAATCATAACTGCTTCTTGAATTCAGTCCCATTATCTGTCCACGAGATCATTTCTTTTATAGTTGCTTCCAACTTGATCTTCTGATATGATCAATCACCATCTGTGATGTCCTATCTTGATAATGCACGAACAACAACTTTGATTAATAAGAGTAGTCAACCACCATCACTAAGGTATATCTTTGATTTGATGTGATGTTGTCTTTGACTCCTCTTTCTGACATGCCTCACATTTATCATCTTCTGAATTCCAGATGAGGCAGTCCTCTCACTAATCCCTTTTCACAAAAGAGTTCCTTGAGTTGGTGTTCAAGGGTGAGAGCTTCTAATGCCAGAGCTAAACTTTTGTCAGAAGAAACTTTATAGTTGAAACTATTGACTTCACCTTTCCCGAGAGTCTAGTCTAGCCATGAGTATTCCCTTTCCTTACTCTAAGTAGAGCAAGCTTCTCAACCTTCCAGCTTCAGATGAGACATTAATCCTTTTTTGAATTCACAATTTGTCCTTTGATGCAGAACTGTTTGATAAGAGAATTTGTGCCTTGATTCTCCAGCAAGGAAGTTGCTTCAACTGTTATCAGTGACTCCAATGATTAGTTATTATCGGTGATAGCAATTGTTGAATCCATGATGACAACCCTTTTTCTGTATAGCTTGTCCCTTAATGAAAACCTTTGCTGTCATCTCCAAAGATTATTAACGGAATAGCTTTTGTCAATCACATTTGATTGTGAGGCACTTTCTTTGATCATATTCCTTGAGTATGAATTACCAAGAATACATATGAATCAATTAACCTGTTATGTCCTGCACTCACAAATGGAATAACAGTTCTTGGTACCCAACTTATCAGTTTGGGTCCAGATGGATTAGAGATATTATTATAAACATATATAACAATAGCTGCAACCTTATCATGCTAATTCTTATCTTAGACTGAGCATTTTCTCCAGTTTAGTACCCTTGAAAGATTTGTCTGTAGGCTAGGGGAAAATGGTTCCAACCTTACATAAGGAGGACTATCAGTCTTTGCTCTATTGTAATCCTAATCATGATTTCTACAATTGATGCAAATTCTAAGAGTGCATTCATGGCATAAAATTAAGCAAGTATTGTATTAAGAATACATGGCATTCATTCAGAAACATTACCTATAAGAATTAAGCAAGACATGCATGATATGGAATAAACAGAATTAACAAATAAGTCATTAATTCTATCTAGTCCAATCCTGTTAAAGAATCTCATCTAGCTATCTCAATCCAATTATAAACTAATACATCTTAACAAACAATTCAGATCAAATGAATAAATCATATTGTAATATAATGCAAAAAATAAGCATAGACAATGGTCTTAAGTGCTGGAAAACATATATCTCACTAAAGCAATTAATCATGTTCAATAAATATATTCAAACATATATTTAAGATCATCTAAAGTAACATGCACAAGTTAAACATCAATCCTAGGTACCAGAAAATAATCTAGTAAACTAGTTCAGTATTATCTATGTGTGATGCTATCATGCTTGTGCGACTGTTAAATATTTAAACACTATGATCTTATCATGCATTAAATATTGAGAGCAAAGTATTGCAGTGGTTCAAGAATTTGAAACCTGAGATATGTGAGTTGGACCATCTTCAGAGATTGTTATGAAAGCAAGATATTCATGATTCTCGTCATCTGATCCATCCCAACTCTTTCCCGTGCACTATAAGTTTTAACTGGCTGCTTCCCTAAGAAAACATTCCACCTTTGTCTCAACTCTTCAACTGAATCCCTACTCATCCTTGTTTGTCAAGCTTCTTGTTCTATTTTAGTAAAACCCCTGATAGTTACTTGACACACATTTCTTGTCTAACCTGTAGCTATCAAATCTTGTTTATGTCCCATTCTCAGTCTGTAACCACCTCTTGAACTGAATCTGTAAGAATCTCTGCTTCAAAATAGATAGGCTTGATCCTTGGATATAGCTTATTTATTCCTTGTGAATCTTATGTGACTAAACTTCCCTGACAAGTGAAACACTGTCTTGACATCCAGTCCCTCAAGTAATTCTACATGAGCTTCTTCTGATTTAGCTATCAGTAACTCTTACATTCTGTCCTGAGGTTCCAACTATACTGCATGTAACTGAGATATCTGTATGTCCCCACTATTCTCTCTGACCTCCACAATTCCTACCTGTATGCTCTCATTGATTCCCGAATGAATACAGCATTGCTACAAACCACTGTGTAACTGTATAATCTGGAATCATAGAGTTGTCTTAAAATCTCCGAGAAAAATTATACCCATAGAAATTTCATTCAATTCCTGCGTCTGAAAACCCAGTGGTATCCTATGGAGTAAGCCTTTGAGGAAGTTCCACAATTTTCGTCTGCAGGTCTTGAAATAAGTTCCATTGGAGTAAGAAAACCATTATCTATAATTTCCGTGTTCAGGAATTTTCCGTCTGAATAGCACATGGTCTTCATTTTCGTCAAAAGATTAAAATCCACTTTAAAATCCCGAAGGAATCCTGAGTCTACCAATACTTTCAGTACCCTTAATTTAATATTTAAGAGAAATTTAAATTTCCAATATTTTTAATTTTCTTAGAAAATAAATTAATCAAAAATAAATATTTACGTAAAATCTAATTTTCAAGAATTTTGAATTTTCTTAAAATTAGATGAAATGTAAATTATTATTTAAGAAAAATTTTAATTTAAGAATTTTAAATTTTATGGAGAAATAAATATATCAGAAATAATAATTAAGGGTTACATAATTTTTCAGTGGTGACTAGGAATACAGGTGGGAAGTATTCTTAATTTTCCTTTTGTGGCGACTTCCTGGGTTACTTTTGTACGCCGTCCTTTTCTTTTTTTTTTATTCTATTGCGACCAGTACAAGGCTTGTTTAGTCTTAGTATTGATAGCGTGTTACTGGTGTTGTGTTCTTTGATTGTGTTGCGCGAGTAAATTAACCAGGAGCTGCGTCTATGGCGACTTGTATAAACAAGGAGGCGCCTGTACTTAATCAAAATGGCAGATCTTGTACATGTTGTCAAGGAAGACAAAAAAAAATGGCAGCAATACCGAAGTTAATCACATGATACACAAAGAAATGGCACCATATTAACTATTGAATTGGCAGCTAAAAAATTGAATTGCCGAGTTAAAATTGGCAGAAAAAAATTCTGAAAAGCCGAAAAAAATACACCCGAAAGAAATAAATATAAATATAAATTAAAAACTTTAATTTACTAAAATTTAAATAGTAAATTAATTTAGTTAAATTTATAAAATAAATTTATTTAAATTAAGTTCATAATAAATTTATTTAAATTAAATTTATAAAATAAATTTTCTAAATCAAATTTACCAAATAAATTTATGTAAATGAAAAATTAATAAAAAAAATTATTTTTAAGGATCATGATTTGTGTATCAATCAGCCATCTCCGATACCAATTGTTAGGTCCCGAATTATCGTGGAAGGGGGGTTGAATACGATAATCACTAAATTAAAGATTCTTTCGAATCTTTAGTGGATATAGATTTAGTGCTCGGTTAGTGGTTTTGTGTTCTTGAGGAGAATAGTGTTTGGAACGATAAAAACAAGGAACACAAGATATTTGGGGAAATATATATTTGTATATAAATCCTCGAGGGGTGTTGCTACACTCCGGAAAATAAATTAACCGGTTATAATCTAAGAATAGTAAAGTTCCTAGCTCCTACAAAGATTTACAAATCAAATCCTATACAATGATCTAGCTTTTGTTTGTACTAGGATTTAATTACCGGGTAATGATTAAAATGCCCCTAAGAATATACAAGAATTAAATCGGGCATTATAACGTTACTCCGGTGAGAAGTTAAACGGATATACAAAAAGCTTGAGCTTCTCTGTAAATCATTGCTGCCATTTTCACTTCTCTTTTGGGAGAGAAGATGAACAGAATTTTATCCAAAATGAATGGCTGCTTATCTTCTGCTGTAAAGTGTAGACTTAATATCTAATAATGTGTGGCTGAGAGGAGAAGAGAACTCTGTGGCGATCAACCTTTCGGTGGCGACCAAGGAAGCACATGAGGGGAGTAGTTTTGCTCTGTGACGATAGGAGATCATTTGCCTATTTATTATAAGACATGCATGTGTGGTGACATGAGGTACAGATGTTACACTCAAAGCCTCATGTGGCGACCTAGTTTACTAACTTAACCAAAACACAAACTAACAATATGTACACATTTTCATTTCTTTTATTTCCTTTTTCTTTTCTTTTTTTCTTTTTCCTTTTTCCTTTTTCCTTTTTCTTTTTCCTTTTTCTTTCTTTTTGTTTTTATTTTCTTTTTGTTTTGTTTTCTTTTTATTTTTAAGTTTAAATTATAACTAAATTAATTTATAAAATAAACTAAAATATAAATTATATAAATAAACTAATTTAGATTGTTAGGTCGCACAACACTGTAGAAGGGGGTTGAATATAGTGTTAATACAATCAAATCGATTTAACACAAGTATGTAACAAATATCAAGTATATTGAATAAACTCTATTACAATTTGAACTGTTGTTCTCTCTCAGTGATGAACAAATATCACTAAGAGCTGCTAGGTTACAATATATAATCTTCTCGATAATGATTACACATATAGTGTAAACCCTAAGTCTGTGTTTATATAGTACACAGTTACAAGATAACTTCTAATTGATATGGAATATAATTCTGTCTCCTAAAATATATCAATCAGATATCTTCTGCAAGTCTTCCAGACTTCTAACTCTTTCCATGCATATCTTCTTTTATTTTAGCCTTGATCTTCTACTGTAAATCAGCTTCCTTCCTTATATGAAAGTCTTCCGGCACTTAAGTTCTGATATGACCTTAAGTTCTGATATTAAGTTGTGACTTCCAGTAAGTCCTGATATGTCCTATTTGTTAAGATCTGAAAACTAAACATGAATCATATTACACATGACATCTCAAATATATCTAACAATCTCCCACAACTTGTAAATTAAGCAAAATATACAAGTTAATAGATTTGATGATGTAAAAAACATTTAAGTACAAATGCAAATAAGAGTTTAACTAGATAACTAACTACAACTTACAGTCCTTGTAGAATTTACCAATCTCACTGAGTCAATCTGAATCCATAATGATTCTTGACAAAGCTTGATATCAGTTTTTCTTCTTTAATCCTCAGGACTTGAGAGAGTGTAGTCTTGACTTACTTTATCTCTTCATTCTGACTTCCAATCTGATAGATTGCAATCCTTAAAGCAGAGATATGGTTTCTTTCTAAACCATCATTCAGTCTTATTACCCTAGGATGAGAAGAATCTTCATTATAGCATAGACATTTCTCATTCAGTAACACTTCAAACTTAGCAGAATCCTTCTTCATTGGAGTTTCACTTCCATTATTTTCAACAATACTAGGAATGAATTCTGTAACTCTTGAACCATAAATTCTTGCTTTATCTCTGATGGTCTTCAATATGAAGTTTGACCATCTCCTGGTAATATCAGACTTTACCTCTAAAAGGTAATGAAAGAATTGAAGTTCTTTCAGTGATTTGTTCAGCACATCTGATTCTGACATCTGATATGTCCTTCCATCTTCAAGAAATAGAATCAGATTTTCCTTGACATTGTGCTTGTCATGAGCATCAAGCACCACTTGAACAGAGATAACCTTATCAAGATGTTTCTGTGTAACATCTTCAAGAGGCCTGTCAGTCAATAGAAATGGATCTCTAGTAGCAACTTCAACTCCTATTTTGATCTTTGCTTCATCAGAATCAGTCCAACCCTGTCTCTTGGTTCTCTAGCATTTAACCCAATAGTCATGAAAGTAGACAACAACTGGTTTTTCTTTGGATCTGATGGTTTGACATTTTTCCACAGAAGTTTCTTTTTATCAGCTACTTCCATCTTGTCTAAATCAACTTGAGCACTGTCAGAGGTTGACTTGATGACTTTATCAGAACTTGTTGTTTCAGTTATAGCTTGCTGTTCTTTACTCTGAACAACTTGAGCCTTGTCAGAGGTTATCTTTGATTCTTCAGAAATCTTCTTTCTTTTCAGAGTTTGAACATCTTCATCTGCAGCAAGAATATCATCAGTAACTTGAACCATTTTGCACAATGGCTTTATCAGAATTTGAGGAATTTTCATCTCCAGTGGCTTGGTTGGTTCATCAACTTTTCCTTTCCCTTTGTCTTTAGGATCAATCTCAGATTGTGATTTGGTTTTGGGCTTTGATGCCTCAATATGTGACTTCTCCTTAATCACAATGCCTTTTACCTTAGGCCTTGGAGGTTTTTTTGCAACAGAAGCTTTTGGTTTTAGATTTTTCTTTTCAGCTTTAAATCTAGCTTCTTCCTCCTTGACATTTTCCAAATCCGTTCCTGGATTATGCTTCAGAAATAATCTTCTAGCAATTTCCTCATCAAGTGTCTGAATCTTGGGATCCTTGTAGTAGACAGTAGTCTGCTTTCCCTTGAGCTTCAGAGTTTGCATAAACCTTTGAGAATCTTGACTTCATCAGGCTTTGTCATCAGACTTTGCTCATCAGAACTTGATATCAGATTTTGAGTATTAGTACTTGCTATCAGATTTTGAGTTTGAGCAGCTTCAGAACTTGTCTACTTTTGACTAGAAGATTTGCTTGCATCAGTAATTAGTTTCCTTGAAGAAACCTTGCTGCTCTACCCTTTACTTTGAACTTGACCTCTACCCTTGCTAGGGTTTCGCTGGTCATCAGCTTCATCATCTTTCTTCTTCAGTATTTGATCATTAGAGCATTTGGACTTAACTATCGTATCCCCCTTTTTGGCATTATCTGATAGTAGGAGTGAGAGAAGAAGTTCAACTAAAGATTGGATTTCATCCAATTGAGCCTGTTGAGAAGCTTGATTAGCCAAGACCTCAGAGATTTGGACATGTTGCTTCTCTTGAGCTTTCTCAATTGCTTCCACTTTCTCAAGTGTAGGTCAGGATAAGTCGATTCAAATTCAACATTTGTTTGTCAAATCATCATAAATTATTAATAACCACAAATTTAATCAAAATATTCATCAAGAAATACAGTTCAAGTAGATGAAGTAAAGATTAACAGGCTTCAAAGAATATTAGAGAGAGAGAGAATAAGAGAGATTAAGAATAGAAAAGTAGGTAAAAGATTAGAAAATCTTTTAACTCCCATATATATACTCTCTCCACTCAACAGTCCTTTTTAGAAGTAAAACATACACTTGTACACCCGTCAGCCAGTAAATAGTTAAAGTAGAGTTAGTGGGCACGAGAAATAAGCAATAATTAACGTGCACATGCAGTATTTCAAGACAAACACATCTACCACTAACCCAAATGATTATGACTATTTTTATCTCACCTAATTATATTCTGATTAAATATGACCGTTACAGTATTTACCACAAATAAGTCAAGTAAATAAATAATGCCATGTAAGCATCAGAGTTTCCATCAGGATTTAATATCAGATTTTAACAGTCATCAGAACATGGCTTCTGTACTCAAAAAGTGAATGTTTGTATATATGATTCTTCATACAAATACTGACTTGTTACTTTAGAGTTTAATCATCAGAACATCCATCAGAACTTGTCCTCGGAATTTATGCAAATGACACTTAATTGTTTATCTGAAACAACTTGATCACCACAATAATTTTCATCATTCATATGGAGTGATAGTGTGTGCATTAGCAAAATATCAGATAAAGATTAAAGTATGATAAACTTCAGTACATCTTAGAAATAAGGCATAACTAAGAAAAGTGCTTAAAATATGTCATTAATAATGAAGTCTACTATAGGATAAATTTGTGCATGAGTCCACCTCAACTGTTTGTGCTCATTTTATGCATCTTTTAGAATTCTTTTTCACAGTCGCTCCTCAGTGTAAATGAGTCACAACTGCTTATCAGAATTTATGCTATTATCAGAGTATTTCTCTAGTAACCAGAGAATGTGAAAAGTCACCAAGAAAAATTTATTTGCTTTTCTTATGCATATAACTTAATACCAGCAATGCACTTGGGTCTTTCCTTCCATATATTTACTCTAGATCTCAAAGGAGTACCTGACTTCAATTTTCTTTTCTTTTCTTTTCTCCAGAGAAGTGAGGCTTATCAGCATTTAGTTCATCCTTAAGATTTTCTGACATCAGAATTTGACAGATAAGAAGCAAGAAACTAGTTTGTGACTTAGTAATAAGATATACAAAGTAAATTTGACTAAACCCAATATCAGAATTTGATTACGTTAATGAATTTCCACATAAACAACTAATTAGGATTTCTAGTATGTTAAAGACTACTAGGTCAGCATCTAGCACAGTAATCCTTATTGGATTGAATAGTCACAGAATATTCAAATCACTATCAGAGTATATAGATCCACATCAGATAACAATCAACATTTAATATATTTCAATTTAAGCACATATTACATGAAGATAAGACAATCTGAAAATATTGATCATAAAGTCTGATGCTTGAGAACAAAAACTAAGCAGATTTAGAGAAAGAACTTGAAACCATTCCAAGTTCATTTACCAGTCTTGTAAAAGTAGCTTCACATAGTGGTTTTGTAAAGATATCTGCTAGTTGTTGATCTGTTCGAACAAAATGCAATTCCACTGTACCTTCCATCACATGTTCCCTTATGAAATGGTACCTAATGCTGATGTGCTTTGTCATTGAGCGTTGAACTGGATTACCTATCATAGCAATATCACTTTGATTATCACAGTAAATAGGTATTTTAGAAAATTCTAACCCATAATCCAGTAACTGATTCTTCATCCAAAGAATCTGTGCACAACAGCTTCCTACAGCAATATATTCTGCTTCTGCAGTTGATGTGGAAATTGATTTTTGTTTCTTGCTAAACCAAGAAACCAATCTGCCTCCAAGAAATTGGCAGCTTTCACTTGTGCTTTTCCTGTCTATTTTGCATCCTGCAAAATCTGCATCTGAGTAACCTATTAGCTTAAAATCTGATTATCTAGGATACCACAATCCTAGATCAGATGTATTCTTGAGGTACTTGAAAATTCTTTTTACAGCTATTAGATGAGGTTCTCTTGGATCAACCTGAAATCTTGCACAAAGACAGGTAGCATACATGATATCAGGTCTACTTGCAGTTAAATAGAGTAAAGAGCCAATCATACCTCTATAGTTAGTAATATCTACTTATAAACCAGTATCTTTATCTAACTTGGTTGCAGTGGCCATGGGAGTGGATGCAGTTGAACTGTCTTGCATTCCAAATTTCTTGAGTAAATTTTTGGTGTACTTGGATTGACAGATAAAAGTACCTTCTTCATTTTGCTTGACTTGAAGTCCCAGAAAATAACTAAGTTCTCACATCATACTCATTTGATATCTTGACTGCATTAGCTTTGCAAACTTTTCACAGAGTTTGGCATTTGTAGAACCAAATATGATATCATCAACATATATTTATACCAAAAGTAAGTCCTTTCCATGATTGAGGTAGAACGGAGTTTTATCAATTGTACCTCTGTGAAATCCACTTTCCAGAAGGAATTGAGCTAAAGTCTCATACCATGCTCTAGGAGCTTGCTTAAGGCCATAAAGTGCTTTGTCTAATCTATAGACATGATTTGGAAATTTTGGATCTTCAAATCCTGGAGGTTGTTCAACATATACCTCTTCTTCCAATTCTCCATTGAGAAAAGCACTTTTCACATCCATTTGAAAGTCTTTAAATCTTTTGAGAGCAGCATAAGCCAAAAAGATTCTTATGGCTTCCAATATAGCAACTGGTGCAAATGTTTCATCATAATCAATACCCTTCTGTTGAGAGTAGCCTTTAGCAATCAGCCTTACTTTGTTCCTTGTAATTATGCCATCACTATCAGTTTTGTTTCCGAACACCCATTTTGTGCCAACAATTGATCTGTTCTTTGGTCTTGGCACTAGGGTCCAGACTTTATTTCTTTCAAATTTATTTAACTCTTCCTGCATTGCTTGCATCCAATCAACATCTTGAAGAGCTTCTTCCACTTTTTTTGGTTCAGTCTGAGATAGAAAAGAATGATAGAGACATTCATTTGATGTTGCAGTTCTAGATCTGAAACCTGATTTAGGATCTCCAATTATTAAGTCAGGTGTATGTGATTTGGTCCACTTCCTTGCAGATGGAAGTTGATTTCTAGAACTGGATCCTCCCCCATGATCCATGCTATCTCCATCAGCATTTTCTGATGCTCCCCCTTTAGTTATGCTCTCTGACACTTCAGTATTTGAGTTGGATCCATCAGGATTTGAAGTATCAGAGTTTCCAGAATTATCAGAATTTGGCTCATCAGAACTTGATGAATCAGAATTTGAAAAGCCAGTAACAGGTTATGATGCTTCTTGAGAGTCTTGAGTTGTGGTAGGATCTGCAGCTTGCTCCCCCAGGACAGGTGCATTTTCCCTTGGAGTAGTTACCACAGTTTCAATGACATCAGAACTTAACCCGTCAGAACTCACAGGTTCAGAGTTTAAGTCATCCGAATTTATGGTATCAGAGTTTAAATCTTCATTTTCAAATCTCAGCTGATCGTGATAATAAATTCCATGACAACCCTTATTCTTAAATTATAGACTCTGAAGGCTTTTGTGGAAAGTAGATATCCAACAAAAATTCCTTCATCAGCTTTTAGATCAAATTTTGACAGCTGTTCAGGATGAGTCTTAAGAACAAAATACTTACTACCAAATACATGAAAGTATTTCAGATTTGGCTTCTTTTTCTTCACCATCTCATATGGTGTTTTTTCATGCTTGTTTATGAGTGTAGCATTTTGTGTAAAACAAGCAGTCTACACAGCTTCAGCCCAAAAGTAGGTTGGTAGCTTTGCTTTATCAAGCATTGTTCGTGCAGCTTCAATGAGAGTCCTGTTCTTTCTTTCTACAACTCCATTTTGTTGTGGAGTTCCAGGTGCAGAAAATTCCTATTTTATTCCGTTCTCTTTGCAGAACTCTTCCATGATTGAATTCTTGAACTTAGTGTCATTATCACTTCTTATAATTTTAACAGAATCTTTGAACAACTTATCCAGCTTTCTGACATGATCAGTTAGAGTAGATGCAATTTCATTCTTCTTGTGCAAGAAATACACCCAAGTGTACCTTGTGCTCATCCACTATAACCATAGCATATTTCTTCTTTGCAATAGACATGACATTGACTGGACCAAATAGATCAACATGTAGTAGGTGATAAGGCTCAAGTATTGAGGATTCAGTTTTGCTCTTGAAAGAAGATTTTCTTTGTTTTGCCTTTTGACATGAATCACAAAGGCCATCAGGAGCAAATACTGATTTTGACAGTCCTCTCACAAGATCTTTCTTTACTAGCTCATTTATGTTGTTGAAATTTAAATGAGAGAGTCTTTTGTGCCAATTCCAGCTTTCTTCAATTGATGCTCTACTCAAAGACAGATTGCAGAACCATCAGAACTTGTTGAAAGACAGGATTCATAAATGTTACCATGCCTGTAACCTTTCAGAATCACTTTGCCTGTAGAAATGCTTACAACTTCACAGTGTTCTTTAAAGAAATCCATATGATAACCTCTGTCACAGATTTGACTCACACCTAGCAGATTGTGTTTAAGTCCTGAGACAAGAGCTACTGTTTTAATGATGACATTCCCAAGATTGATATTGCCATATCCCGGAGTTTTTCCAATGTTGCCATCTCCATAAGAAACTCATGGGCCAGCTTTCTCCACAAAGTATGATAGTAGGGCTTTATTTCCAGTCATATGTCCTGAACATCCACTGTCTAGCACTAGAATGTTTATCCTGTTGCCCTGCAGTCACAAAGACCTCTAATGGTTAGTTTTAAGTACCCAGACTTGCTTGGATCCTTTGGCCTTTTTAAGTTTGTTAGCATTTGCAGCGGATTTAATTTTAGAGTTTATGTTAACATTCTGTTTATCAGAAATTATATCAGACTTTGCATCAGACTTTATGCTAGAAGGAATTAAAGTAACTTTCTTCAAAGAAAGTTTTATTTGATAATAATCATAGTACAGACTATGATATTTCTTACAAGTATAAATGGAATACCATAAACTACCACAATGAAAACAAGGATTTTGTGGTTTAAACCTAACAGACTGACTCTTAACTCCTGATCTAGGAGGTAAAGAGTTTATATCTTTATACTTCCTGCAAAAAGAAGCAAGATGGTTAGAGTTTCATAGTTATAACATTTCTTTCTAGGAGCATTAGGAACAGACATATAGTTATTGCTTTTATTCATACCTTCCTTTCCATTCCTATTTTTCCTAGCTTCCTTTACCTTGTTGACATTCCTAATCTCTTTCAGCTTATGCTTAAGTTGCTTCTTTGTCATTAAGCCTATGTTGACTTCAGCTGGTTTATCCTGTTTTAATCTGTCAGAAGTTGACTTATCTTTGATTTCTGTCACAGACTCTTTCATCTTTTCAGAATCAGACTTTACAATTTTTGCTACAAACTTAACAGGATTTACCTTTGGCTTAGCAGTCTGTTTAACAACAATTGGCTCAATTTGTTCAGTTCCTTTTTTACTTTTATCATCTCCATAACCTAAGCCTTCTTTCCAGTTTCCACTACTTAATAAATTCTGAGTTGTTCTGCCAGAGTTAGTCCAAGTTCTGATAATCTCTCTTTCCTTTTCTAAGTCAGCTTTTAGAGATTCATTCAATTTTAACACTCCATCTCTAACATATAAAGCATCATCTTTTTCTTTCTTAGTTTGATGAAGAAAAACTAACTCCTTTTTCTAAATAACCATTTCTCTTTTTATAAGCAAGATTTTCAGATGTTAATCTTTCACATGTTAAAGTCTGATCTCTATAACTAATAAACATGGTTTTAAGATACAACCTCAACTCAGTAATATCATCAGTATGAAAGACATAAGTTGTTTGAGGTACCTTCAATGCAGCAGTTTCAGGGCTGCTGTCAGCATTTGCCATCAGGGCATAGTTCACCTCATATTCAGAATCTGAAGTGTCTGTCTAGCTTTTCTTCTTTATGACAAGTGCCTTGCCTTTGTCACTTTTTCCTTTTTTGCAGTCAGGAGTTATGTGGCCTCTTTCACCATAATTGTAGCATTTGATATTTGAGTTGTCTCCTCTGTCAGACTTTCCTTTACCTTCAGACTTTTTGAACCCTTTCTTATCAGAACTTCCACTTTTCCTGGAAAACTTCTTGCCTTTTCTGAATTTCCTGTAGGCTATCTTTGTGATACCCTTCACCATAAGAGCACACAATTTCATCATCTCTTCATCAGCATCCATCTCAGGTAAACTTTCAGTTTCCAACTCATCATCATCAGAATATGATGACTCTGAATCAGACTTTATGATGAGAGCCTTTTCTTTGCCCCTCTTTGAGGCAACAATTTTAGGAGATTCCTCCTCAGCTTTAAGAGCAGCTGTCCTTGACTTTCTTCCATGCCTCTTGCTCCTTTGATCCATCTCAAGTTCATGAGTCTTGAGCATACCATAAATTTCATCAAGAGTAGTTTCAGTAAGATCATAGTTGTCTCTTATGGTAGTAGACTTCAAATCCCAATTTTCAGGAAGAGCTAACAGGAATTTTAGATTTGAATCTTCAAGATCAGATTCCTTGTCCACTAGTGACAGATCATTTAAGAGTTTGGCAAACCTGTCATATAAATCAGTTAATGACTCATTAGCTTTTGAGTCAAAGTGATCATACTCTTGAGTGAGTATAGTCCTACTGTTCTTCTTGATTGCATCAGTTCCCCGACATCTTATCTCCAAAGCATCCCATATCTCCTTTGCAGTTTTACAATTAATTACCCTGTTTGACATGACATTATCAATGGCACTATGCAGCAAATGCCTTACCCTTTCATCCTTGGCAATAGATGAGATGTCTTCAGCTGTGTACTCACCTTTCTCCTTTGGTATGGTCTTTGCTGGTTGATCAGCAACTATAACAAAGAGCTTGGTAGGCTTATGTGGTCCTTCATTAATTCTGTCAAGGTATTCTGGATCTATAGCTTCCAGAAACATATCCATCTTCACTTTCCATATGGGATACTCAGAAGGTCTCACTATGGGAACCCTAATAGTCTCATATCGACTGTGGGTTTGAGTCTTTTGAGTTTCTTTAGTTTTGGTGGGCTTGGTTTGAGTTTGTGCTTTTTCAAACATGATTGTTTGGATCTTTATTGTATGTGTATTAACAGATAAGCTCTGATACCAATTGTTAGGTCACACAACATTGTAAAAGGGGGTTGAATACAGTGTTAATACAATCAAATCGATTTAACACAAGTAACAAAGATCAAGTATATTGAATAAACTCTGTTACAATATGAACTGTTGTTCTCTCTCAGTGATGAACAAATATCACTAAGAGCTGCTAGGTTACAATATATAATCTTCTCGATAATGATAACACATATAGTATAAACCCTAAGTCTGTGTTTATATAGTGTTAGGTCACACACACTGTAGAAGGGGGTTGAATACAGTGTATACTACAATCAAATCGAATTAAGAACATAAGTATTGCAATGAAACCGTTCTCTCTCAGTGATGAACAAATATCACGAGAGCTGCTAGGGTTACAATGAATAATATTCTCGATAATAATAACACTTATAGTGTAAACCCTATGTTGTGTTTATATACCACACAGTTACAAGATAATCTTCTAATTGATATCGAATATAAGTCTGCATCCTAAAATATATCAATTAGTTATCTTTTCCTCCAAGTCTTCTATTCTTCATAGAATTCTTCTCCATGCATATCTCTTCTTGTGTTAAACTCAATCTTCTTTTCCTTCAATCAGCCGCCTTCCTTATCTGAAAGTCTTCTTAAGTCCTGATATTATCTCCTGATGAATATCTTCTGATAACACTAATTCTGATAACTTAAGTTCTGATATCTTAAGTTCTGACTTTAGTATAAGTACTGATTTCCAGTTAAGTCCTGATTTGTCCTATTAGTCAAGATCTGAAAACTAAACACAAATCATTATTAGACATGACATCACAAATATATCTAACAATCTCCCAAACTTGTAAATTAGCATAATATACAAGTTCAATAGATATTTGATGATGTTAAAAACATTAAGTACAAATGCATATGAGAATTTGACTAGATAACTACAACTCACAGTCCTTGTAGCTTTTACCATCCTTAAAGTCTGATACCAGCTTTAGCCTGTATATCCTTCAAAATTTAACAGTTGTAGTCCTTGACTTGGTTTAAGTTTGTGATCTCTTGAATGTCAGGAGTTATTCTGAGATAGTTCTTCAAAAGAGTTCTCTCAGTATATTCAAGTTCATTTATCATCCTCCTTTTAGCATCTTTAAGTTCAACTGTATCTTCTCTAGTCTGAAAGATAGCAGCCCTGAGATCATTAATCTTTGCTTTCCTTATTTCCTGATCCAGTCTGATCAGATAAGCTTTGTCAGACTCCAGATTAAATTCAACACCCTTAATACCCAGAAAAGTAGTTATCTTGGCAGTATTGGGCTTCATCTCAACTAATTCACCATTGTGAGCTCTGTACTTTGGATAGTATGGTCTGTCAGACTTTACAGAGTAAAGTTTCTTCTGCCTTTCAACATCAGATTTTAAGTAACTGGCAGCACCATCTGTTGACCTGTTCTTCACTTGAAGTAGAAATAAAACATGTTGCAGTTCTTCATAATACTTCAATCGAATTGCATTCTTTCTTATCTGGAATACTCTCCCATCTGTCATAAAATAAAGCATTATGTCTTCTTTCAGCTTGGAATTGTAAACCATCTGTACATACTCCAATTGATTTAGTCTTTCTGGAGTTGTCCCTACTCCTGGGTCAGAAAGAGATGTAGGATCTAAGGTAGAGTTGTTTACTCTTTTCTCATCAGCATTATCCAGTCCTGTTTTATCTCTAGCTTCCTTTCCTTGGAGAAATCTACCCTTAAAAATATTTGTTGAAGTCTTCATAGGTTGAGCAGATTATTGAGCTTTAGTAAACCCAGGTAGTAGAATTTTTGAAGGTTTAACATGAGCAATGTCAGAGGTTTCCTTTTCTTCTGATGTCAGGACAACTTGAGCTCGGCCAGAGGTTGCTTGAATATTGCTTTTCTTCTTCAAAATCAAAATTGCATCTTCATCAGATTTTGCTTCCAGATCCATAGTTGGCATATATATCTTTACAGGTTCATCAACTTTTGCCTTACCCTTGAATCTAGGATCAACTTCCACCCGTGATTTGGACTTGGCCTTAGATGCCTCAGTATATGTCCTCTCTTTGATCACAATGCCCTTAGGCTTAGGTAATTTCTTTACTGTGACTTGAGTTTTAGACTTTGACTTAGATTTGTCATTTTTAGCTTTTAGTCTAATCTCTTCTTCCTTCAGACTTTCAATATCCATGCCTGGATTGCCCTTTAGGAACAGCCTTTTGGAGATCTCTTCATCAAGCTTCAGAGTTTGTTCATCAGAATTTATCCTTTTACCAGTATTTGAACTTGTTCTTTGACTTGTAGTTCTGGCTTCCCTTGATAAAGAACCCCTGCCTTGACTTAGACCTCTACTCCTTTCAGAGTTTCCCTGGTCTTCATTATCATTATCCATACCCTTCAATGGTTGATCAGTTTTGCATTTGGACTTAATCACTTTCTCCCCCTTTTGGCATCATCTGGTAGAAGCAGGGAGACAAGCAATTCCACAGAGTTTTGGATTTCATTGAGTTGGTCTTGTTGAGCAGCTTGATTCTTTAAAATATCAGATATTTGGGCTTGTTGTTGTTCTTAAGTCTTTTCTATATACCCAATGCGGTCAAAGGCTGGCTTAAAAAAACCTTTTCTTGTCCAATTTGACATTCATGTCTTTCTGAATTAGTGTTTCTTGAATTTTGTCCACCTTGGCTTAAGTTATTGAGTGTTGACCTTGAAGGTTCCTGGTACTCAACGCAGTAACTCTGAGTTGTGCTTTGAAGTCATCATTCATCAGCATTTCATCAGCTTTAGCCAGGTGCTCAGCAAGAATATTTGCAGTAGGAACAAAATCAACTTTATTCCACTCCTTGATCCACTCTCTTCCTCTGGAGGTTTCACTCCAAGGCACTAGTGCATCCTCTCTCACAAACTTTTTAATCAAATCAGCTTTATTAACTGTTTGTAGAGGTGCATGTCCTGAAGGACCAGCTGCATCAGTATTTACATTTGTAGCAGCTTCACCAGTATTGTCAGTATTTACTTCAACAGAACTTACAGAATCTTCAGTATCAGCATCTTGTGATAGAATAACTGTATGTGAAGCAATAGAAGAGTCATCTGCATGAACATCAGCATCTAGCAGTGGAGTTGCTGGTGGAGTTTGCTGAGGAATGGTTGGAGCTTCCAAGTACAGAACCTCAGGCACATTTAAGTTGTGAATATCTATTTCAGCACTTGTACCTGGATTATCAGCATGTACTTGATCAATGATAGGAGACACATAAGGTGTAGGCATGTGTTCTTGAGTATTTTCTGGCTTTTGAATAGGAGATTTGTGAGCTTCAGTAAAGTCTGGTGCAGTAGTGGGAAGAGATTCAATCACAATTGGGTCTTTTGAGATCAGAGATTTCTGACCTCCTTCCTCAGCTGCTGCTTCCATTCCTTCTTCAGAGATTGATGATTCTACAGCCCTGCTTGCTCTTTGCTTTTTAAGTCTATTAGCTGATGGAGAGACTCTGGGAGCTTGATCATCAGAGTTTAGCTTTCTAAGCCTTTTTAGGGGCTTAGAACTCCCAGTTTCTTGAGCTGTCTGAGAAATGACCTTCTCAGCTACTTCAACAACAGGTCCTGATGGTTGAACTTGTACCTCATCATCAGACTCATCTCTTAAAATCATCTTTCTTCTTTTCTGCTGTGACTGAGGTACTGTTTTAGTCCTCTTTGCTCTAGAAGGAGAAGGCTTCACTTAATTATATGCTGGTTGTGGTTGCTGTGTTTGGTTAATGGTGGGTTCTGATGGCTGTTGTGTGTTGGTGGGTTGGCCATCAGGATATAGCAATGAATAGGTATCAGAATCAACATTTACCAAAGCTTGCTTTACTGATAAAGGAATTTTTAAGGGGTCTTAAAACTTCCTTCTTGTTGTTAGCAGTTAAGAGATCAGTAAAAGCCCTCTTAGCTAACCTAAATGGTTCTATCTGTTCACTTGCTAATTGTGGTTCTTCTGAAGTATAATGACTGTAGATTAACTGACAGAACCTAGAAAAGTAAACTACATTCTTGTCCTCTTTCATTCTATCTCCTATAAAACATAACACAGTCTTTGCATAATTAAAATGAGACTGGTTTAAGAGTGCATACCCAATTTGTTGTGTCAGAATAGGAATGACATCAAAATTTGAGCACTTGTTGGCAAACGTCTTCGTGATGCAGTCGAAGAAGAAGCTCCATTCCTTTCGAATATATGGGCTTTTGAGTTGACCCAACTTAGCCAAACTCTGTTCATACCCAAGATTAGCCATCATTTACTGTAGCAATGGCTCCTCCACAGCAGAACTGAATTGACAGTTTTCAGGTAGGTGTAGAGCTTTTCGAACTATTGCCGGAGTAACAACATACTCAACCTCCTTTGATGTAAAAATGATGCTTGGAGTCCCATGCTTACCGCCATCATCATAAAGTCCCGTTCGCCAGAACGTCAGAACTTGAGTTCCAGATAAAATGGATGGCTGCGTTAAAGCGAACCCAATTTCATTTTGAGATAAGAAATCCTGAATAAAATGAAGTTTCGAAGGAACTTCACTCTTAGTGAGAATGGCATCGTAGTTGTTTGGGACGAACTTTTCTCCGTTAAAGATTATATCCTTGGGTGCCATTGAAAATGAGAGAGAATTTAGAGTGCCTGAAAGGTGTTTGATAAAATATCTGTATAGAAAACCGTCAGAGAATATGAGAAAATAAGAAAAAGAGAGAGAGTATAGAAAGAAATGTAAGTAAAAGATTTTAAAATCTTTTATCTCTTGTTAGATATGAATATAACAAAGAGGGGGGGGGTGAATGTGTTTTGGCTTAAATGTTTACTTTTTGATCGACTTTGGGTTTAGCAGTTGGTTGTTAACAATGATTTTGTAGAATAGATGTTAAACATAAATAACAATGCAAATATGTAAAACAAAGATCTTCAAAACTCACTTAATTTTATATTAAAAATCAAGCAGTGTTTTGCTATAAAATCTCTAAGTTCTTGGTTTAGAACTTAGCTTCTTTCTTGAGAGAGAATACAATTTCTAATCTATTCAGTCCTATCTTAAACAAAGGACATCAGTTAACTTTATATGATAGTTAACTTTGGTTTACACAGTGAACAATAAGAAGTGCTAATCGCTTTTCTAACCTATCACTAATCACTTCTATTTAAGGGAAAAGTGAGATTTCCATATATAGATTAACATATCTTCATCCACTGTGTATTGGTTGATCCTCCTTTGTCAGTTAATCTTCACCATTAATCTTGCACATCTCTCAAACTGCTTTTTGTAGACTTGTCAATCCAGCTGTGTGAATTGTTTGTTGATTTGCAACCTTGGATATTGAACTGTTCTGCAATTCTGTACTTAGAGAAATTTCTTCACTTCGAGATCTCCAATTAAGTTGTAGAGAACTCGACATCTCGATAGGCATGTTGGCTTATCGATATCTCTGAAACTTCATTGTTGACTTGACTTATCGACAACTCTGAATTCTCTAGTGAATTTTGGTTTATCGATAATTCAGAGTTCTCTAATGGACTTTGGCTTATCAATAACTCAGAGTTCTCTAATGAATGTATACTTGTCGATATCTCTGAGTTCTCAAATGGGTATCTGACTTATCGATATCTCCAATAGCATTTCCTGAGTTCTCAATAGACAATTCCTGAGTTCTCGATAGGTCTTTCTGAGTTCTCGAATGACTTCTCTATAACACTAATTCAGTGACTTGTAGAGATCTTGACTTAGAATGTTTTTCACCAAACAGAATTATTCAACCCCAAGCTTCTTCATAATTCTTCTGAGGCATGACTTTCTTGATCTTCTTCCAGATAGAATTCTTAGGCTTGACACTGTTTAGGGAAAAATGCTCCAGTCTGCTCTATTTACATTTTATAGACATTAAGTGTTACAAGTATAAATTACAGATTAAGGTTACAATACAACTAATCTTTGGGTTGTCAATATGACTTAGTCTTGTTATGATACATGCATGTCTTACACAACAATCTCCCCTAATTTGTGAGAAGATTGCTTATCACAAATTCATGCCTGTTAACAAGACTAACCCCAAGTTAAAGAATTAAAATAAAACAATACAAAAGATGATACAACACTTGTACATTGAACATTTGACAGTTTACAATAATTAAGTAAAGACTGAGCATTCTGATCCTTTCTCAATTATGTTCTTAATCTGTACAAGTATTTCTAATTCTTCTAGGATGGGGGTGTCAGTTAGAGCCTCTATTAGTTTCAGCAAATCTGGCTTAGGATAACTAGCTAACATCCCTATCCTGTATCTTGACAAATAGCCAGCTTTTACATTCAGAAATCTTCCATCCTTTGATATTCTGCTCTTGCATGCTGCCTTTAACTCTTCTGATCTTCTAATATACTCATCAATGTCATGCTCATACTTTCTCCTCTTTTCAGCTAGCAAAGCTCTATGCTCATCTCTCATCTCCTCTCTATTAACCATAAACACTGCCAATACTGTTCTCCATGCCTTAGTGGCTGAATCTTTACCATTCATCAAGCTTAGCACCCTTTTCAGTTCAACAAATGAGAGAGAATCCATTAGTCTATTTCCAAGCTGTTCAAAGGACCCATCACTGTAGTAGATTCTAACTTCTTTGATGTTAACAACCCAAACTCTGACCATTCTTTCAGCTAGCTGTTGGAAGTAGTCTTCATCTGAATCAACAACATTTAGAGGTTGTAAATCATCTTGATCATATCTGTTCCAGATGGCCTTTTCACCAAATCCATGATCATTGAGAAATTCAGCTATCAGTTGTCTTCTTCTTTGTCTTCTTTATCTTCTGAATCTTCTCTTGACCTTGGCTTCTTTTGGACCTATTCCAACTGTTTTGAAGTGTGTTTTATGGGGTGACTTGAATGAAGGTACAGTTTTGAGTCTTTTCAGAGAAGTATGGTTGTGAATAATTTGAGTTTTGATGAGAGAGTTTGCAGTGAGCTTGTAGAAATATTTAGACTTAGAGGTTTGAGGTTGAGCAGTTTTTGATGAGGTTGAATGTGAAGGTTTAGCAATTGGTACTTGGATATTTAGGGTTTGGAGGGGTTGTGAGGTATCATTCTTTTGCCTTTGTCTCCTTCCACCCCTCCTTTGAGTCTCATATCCACTTTTCTTCTCTTTCTCTTTCTCACTATCACTTTTTCCACCAATTGCCTTGCTAGATTGACTTAAGTTTGAGCCAGAAGGGTTTTGACCATCTTTCTTCTTCTCATCATCACCCAAGTCATCTTTGTTGATTTGAGTTTTAGGCAAATTGGCTTCAGGGTTATCAATGTATCTCCTCAGAATCTTGATCATAGGTTCATCTTCACTAGTCTTCAATTTCTTACTTTTCAGCCCAGACTCAAGCACCATTATCAGTCTTCTGTTGGCCATGACACAGTTTTTAGGTACTTGGAAATGTTTCAGTTGCTTGGTTGTAGAGCAGATATAGTGCACCCCTTTGCTTGGATGTAGATAGGCTTCTGGGAATGCAGCTTCATGAGCCTTCTTCAATTCTGCTAGTAGCATTTTCTCTTCTAGAAATTAGATAATTGATATTGACTTGCATACATCTGTCTACACCAGAATCATTAAGATTGATCACTATCCTTTTCTCCAAAAACTGGTCCTTGATTGGGATCTGCAGCACCCTGATGTAATTGATAGTCTTTTACAAGGTCTTTTTGTAAGTGAAGAAGTTGTTGATGAGAGAGTTCCTTAGTCCAGTGAGCAAATTATCAAACTCTTGTGTAATTCCTGGACCTTGGGCAGCCATAAGGAGCCTCTCTTGTTCTAGACCTTGTACTTGACTTTTGAGTTTTGATTGTACTAGCCTTGCATCTACCTCCCCCTTAGTCTTGGTGACAGGCATGAGTAGGGGAGTAGGAATCTCAGGTCTTACAGCTTCAGGCAATGCTGGCAGTGGTATGTTGAGTTTTCCCATAATGGCTCCCAAAGCAACTGTATTCTGCATTTGTAAATGCTTATGGGACTCCACTAGGGCCTGAATATCATGATGTTGACTCTCAACCAATATGGTTAGAGCTCTGACTTGTGAAGATAAATCTGAGTTGGAAGCTTGAAGTGAAGAAATTTGATCTTGAAGTTCTTTTATTTGAGGAGTAGAGGTAGTGGAGACTGTTGTAGCTGAGAAGGACCCAAAGTGTTCATCAACAGCTTTTCTGACATCCTCTATGAGAAGAAATGAAGGCTCATACCTAGCAGTATGCATTTGATTTAGCTTGAACCTGGTATCATTTGAATTTATGATATGAGCTTGAACTTGTTCACACAGGTCCTTGAAAGAACTCTTCATATTTGACACTTCCTTCTCCATGGAGGCCAGATTCATCCTTAACATTTACTCAGTGAAAGACTAGAATTTATTCTTGATGCTCTTTTGAGAAGGCACAATGTCATCCATCTTTTCCTTGATCAGGTTCCTGATTTTATCTTTATGTCCAGTCAATTTTACTTCAAGGGCCTTTCCAAAGAGATGGAAAGCCTTGAGTTGAGCTTTGTGCACATCCATGATGGCATCATAGACTTCAGGAGGAGTGAGAGATTTAGCATTGCTTCCCATGATAGTTATGTACTCTCTCCTGAATCTAGCCAAAACTTCATCCATTTCTGCCACATGGTCATCAGACAACCAGGAATCTACATTGCCATCCTCTTCAGCCTCATCTGCTATCTTCTCCTTCTGTTGTTCAACCTCTTCATTAAAGCATAGCAGTATAACTTGATAGTCTTGGTTCCCCATATCTGAAGTGAGCAATTGCTGAGAGAGATTGGCCAAGCCTGAGATTTGATCTACCACTATGTCATCAACTGTAGAAGGCTGAGCTTCTATATCTTGTAGCCATTGAGCCATGACATGTAGTTGGCTGGATTGAGATGTGGATGGCTGTTGAGAAATGTCCAGATTACCACCTGTGACTAAAGTCACAGTTTGACTCACAGATAAATATGTGGTTTTGACAGTTTGTTATTCACCACATGTAGTGGGAACCTCCATTAGAATTGGAGAGGATTTGACTGGGTTACTGTCATGTACACCAGCCTCAAACCTTTGTGCACCTTGCAGAGCACTATCACATAAATGTGATGAACTTGCCTCTCCCATAACAGGGTCATTGGAAATTGTACTCCTAGCTTCAACTGCCAAGGCAATTTCAGCTAGGGTTTTGAGGGGAGTTGTTCCTTCTAGAGGAACCTCCAATTGAATTGGAGAGGATTTAGATAGCTCTCCCTCAAGAGTACTACCCTCAAACCTATTCATCTGTGAAGATGATCGTGCACATGAAGGTGCAAGAGTGACCATGGGGTCTTCAGTAAAAACTGATGAAACCCCCATGTTTTTGATGGTGTCATCAAGGTCTACCCCAGCTAGTAGCCTCTCACTATCTAGATGTTGGTTCTGGGTGGTGATCACAGTTTCATGAACCATGTCACTTGAGAGTTGGTGCACTTGAGAATCAGATTCAAGTGCTCTATATGATGAAGAAATTTGAGAGATTAGAGAAGTTTACTCAGTTGTGAGTGTTGGCAGCTCCCCCTGAATGGATGAGGGAGCTTCAAATGATGTGCCCTCAATGTGTGTGCCATCCTTATTTCTTCTACCATACACTCTAGGTGCAGGTTGTGCTGACTCAGTACAGGGTGCATTGGGGTGAATACTCTTTTTAATAGATACACCCTGTTGAGAGGATGCATATAGTAACTATTTACTCCCCATTTGTTCAACTATGCCCATTTGGGAGGACACAGAGGTGTTTTGAGTGGTCAACTCAGGTATCTTACTCTTCTTTGGTCTCTTGACCAAGGGTGACTCTGGTTTAGTTTGAACTGTTTCACTCTCATTTACAACAGCAAGGGTTGGTTCCTTTCTCTTCTTTTTACTCATTTCAGTCTTTTGAGAGACTAAAGTGGTTGGTTTGCTAACATCTAGTGGTTTAGAAGAAGGGGCTGCAGCTTTGGAAGGTCCCTGTTGGTGTGCCTGTGTTTGTACTTCCACAGGCTCAGGAACCATAGTTGAACTAGCAAATTGAGGAGCCCTCATGTATGGTATAGGGTAAGGATAAGTCCTGAATCTCTCCAACATAAATGGAGTGATTCTTAGACTTACACTTACCTTATTCTTTGTAGTAAGTGAGCCAAATATTATTTTGGACACTTACTTAAAATTGCCAATTCTACTACTATCAATACCAGCTAATAAATGTATGTCATTTACTCTATGAGCTAAAGTAGACATAATAAACTGTGGCAAACAGATTTCTTTACCTCTATTCTTCAAAGGCATAGTAAGCCTGGTAGCCAGCTCCTCCAGAATTAGAGCCCCAACATTCAGATGCCTGTTGTGAGCTATTGAGAACACCAGCTTCTGCACCACACTTGAGATGTTATCAAAGCAAGTTTTTCTGCAGGTAAAAGCCCTCACTGCAGAATCAAACACAAAGGACCATTCCTTCCTAAGGTTTGTCCTGTTCAGGCTTGCCAAGTTGATTGAGCCACTATAGTTGATGAAGTCCATGAATTCACTCAGCTCATCTGCAGTTAGCATCTCTCCATAGTTCTAAGTTGGCAATCCCAGGGCTGTATTCACATCAGCAGCTGAAAACTCAATTTCTTGGCCTCCAATTATGCAGGTGACAACCATAGAAGTGACATTCTCTAGAACAACTGTCCTAGTTATAGCTGATGTCTAAAATTCATGAAGAACGTCCAAATACAGCACAGGACTTGCAGTTAAAGCACCTGCAATATAGGATTCAGAAAGAAACTTCACAAACCCCTTGAAACTATCAGGGGCTTGGTTAGCATCAAGAAAAGCAATAAAGTTGGTTCCCTTCTCTGGAATGATAGGTCTAACAATGTTTTGTGCCATTTTAGTGTTTAGAAGTAGTGGGTAAGAAAAAGTTTTAAGAAAGGAGCAAAAACGAGAGAGAAATCGCCTTTTGTCTGAAAGCTAGGTCACTTGAGATCTCGAAAAAGTGTAAGTACAGTGTATGTATCGAGAAGTCTGGGTATTTATAAAAAAAGTAAAATACTTATCGAGAAGTCAAATAAATGTTTGATATTAAACTTGTCGAGAAGTAATTTTAAATTTGAAAAAGGTACATTCGATAAGTCATTTTATTAATTCTTTTCGAGAACTAAGAAATAATTTATCGAGAACTCTGATAAATGCCCAGTTTGTCCGAAATTGGACTAAAAATGATTCTAATTTATTTGAATTGAATCAAATTGAAGTCAGAATAAATTTTCCAAAAGTATTTGTCTAAAATAATTCATTGAATTAAATTATTTTAGTTATGAGTTATTGATAACTCTCAATATATCTTTGTAGAGAACTCTGTGAATTAACACTATTAGAGAACTCTACATGGTCTTATCGATAAGTCATAATAGAGCTTATCGAGAAGTCATTCGAGAAATCTGTAAATAGACTTATTGAGGACTCACTCGGGAACTCTAGAATGACTTGTCGATAAGTTATTTTGACTTATCGAGAACTCAGTTCTATATACCTTTGAGTATTGTTATTCTGCCTTGTGTTAATATTACACATTTAAGATGTAAATTAATAACTAAGCAGTTTACTTAGAATTTGAAATATTCTAAGTTAATTTTTGAGTTTTTTTAAAAAAATATATAGAGATTCTGAAATATTTATAATTCATATTTCAGTTAATTTCCAATTAAATCAAACTAGGTTGATTTATTAGAAATTAATCTGATGTAACACATTAGCTGAGTTATTGACTTAGGATGAAGAATTGAGCATTCCAATTTCACTCACAAGTCTAGTGAAGGTTGCTTCATCCAAAGGTTTAGTAAAAATGCCAGCTAATTGTTTCTCTATTGGAACAAAAATGAGCTCAATGGTACCATTTGCAGCATGTTCCCTGATAAAATGGTACCTAACATCAATGTGCTTTGTTCTAGAATGATTAACTGGATTAGCAACTATAGATATGGCACTAGTATTGTCACACATAATAGGAATTTTGTGTAGCACTAGACCATAGTCCATTAGCTGATTTCTAATCCAAAGCACCTGAGCACAACAACTTCCAGCAGCTATATATTCAGCCTTAGCTGTGGAAGTTGCACAGATTGTTGTTTCTTACTATACCAGGATACAAGTCTTTGACCAAGAAATTGATAGCTTCCACTAGTACTCTTCCTATCAACCCTGAATCCAGCAAAATCTGCATCTGTGTATCCAACAACTTCAAAACCAGATCCCTTAGGATACCATAATCCCAAGTTTGGAGTTCCCTTTAAGTATCTAAAAATCCTTTTCACAGCCATCAAATGTGATTCCTTTGGATTGGATTGAAATCTAGCACATAGACAAATAGAAAACAGGGTGTCTGGTCTACTAGCAGTCAAATAAAGCAATGATCTAATCATCCCTCTGTAGCTTGAAATATCCACACTCTTGCCTTTCTTGTCTTCATCCAGCATGGTTGTAGTAGACATTGGTGTAGATGCAGGTGAGCTATCCACCATACCAAATTTCTTCAATAAGTCATTCACATATTTGGTTTGGCTGATGAAAATACCATCACTTCTTTGACTAACTTGAAGGCCAAGGAAGTAACTCAATTCTCCCATCATGCTCATTTCATACTCACTCTGCATTAGCCTAGAGAATCTTTGACAAAGCTTTTCATTTGTAGATCCAAAGATGATATCATCCACATAGATTTGAACTAGGATCATATCTTCACCATGCTTCTTGTAGAAGAGAGTCTTATCAATAGTACCTCTGGTAAAACCATATTTGAGTAGAAATTCTGACAGTGTGTCATACCAGGCTCTAGGTGCATGTTTCAATCCATATAGATCCTTGAGTAATTTATAAACAAAGTTAGGAAATTCTGGATCTTCAAAGCCAGGTGGCTGTTGCACATAAACTTCTTCTTCTAGTTCACCATTAAGAAAAGCACTCTTGGATACACCTTGAAATTTGAGTGTGCAGCAAATGCCAGAAAAATTCTTATTGCTTCTAGTCTTGCAACAGGAGCAAAAGTCTCATCATAGTCAATTCCCTCTTCTTGTGAGTAGCCTTTAGCAACCAGCCTTGCTTTGTTTCTAGTAACAATTCCATTTTCATCCATTTTATTCCTGTACACCCACTTAGTTCCAATTATGCTTCTATTCTTTGGTGCAGGGACTAATTTCCAAACTTTGTTTCTCTCAAACTGATTCAGCTCCTCCTGCATAGCACATATCCAATCAGGATCCAATAGGGCTTCTTCAGTTTTCTTGGGCTCTACTTGAGATAGAAAATATGCATGTAGGCATTCATTAGCAGTTGCACTTCTAGTTCTCACACCAGCTGAGGGATCACCAATAATAGCTTCTATTGTATGACTCCTATCCCACTTTCTAGTGTGTGTCTGTTGACTAGTGCCTTCATCATTTTCTTCAGTATTACCATGACTGTCATTTCCATTCTCTCCTTCTCCCCCTGAGTTTGTGCCATCAAATTCAGGTGTCTGAAGAGAGCTTTCATTCCCATGATTTTGTTCAGAGGTCTCTTCATTTGTCATTTATTGTGCCACAACTTCATCTTCCTCATCAGAATCACTATCAATGGTTAGATTCTCAAATGCAAGGGCTTCAGCATCATTTACATCAAGGCATTCCAAGCCTGGACACTTGTCATCATCGAAAGTCACATATGTGCTTTCCATAATTTTCTTTTGATCAATCACATAAAATTTGTAGGCTGTTCTTTCCAATGAATATCCCAGAAAAATTGCTTCAAAAACTTTAGAGTCAAATTTTCCCACATATTCAGAGTTTTCTTTTAGAATATAACACTTGCTTCCAAACACATGTAGATGCTTCACTGTAGGCTTCCTGTTAGACATGATTGATTAAGGTGATTTTGACATGAGATTTATTGATGAGATATCTGTTTTGAGTGTAGCATACAGTATTAACAGCCTCTTCCCAAAAACTAGTTGGCAACTGAGCATCTTGTAGCAAGGTTCTAGCAGCTTCAACCAATGTTCTATTTTTCCTCTCAACTACTCCATTCTGTTGAGGTATTCTAGCTGCTGAAAATTCTTGAACAATGCCTTTGCTTTTGCAGAATTCACTTAATGTTGAGTTTCTGAATTGTGTTCCATTATATCTCCTCAATCTTTTCACACTAACTTTTTCTTCAGCTTGCTTCTCAATTTTCTTGATGTGCTCAATTATAATGTTTGAAGTTTCATCTTTAGAGTACATGAACTCAACCCAAGTGTATCTTGAAAAATCATCAACCATGACAAGGGAATATTTATTCCTTGAAATGGACAAGACATTTACTGGCCCAAACAAGTCCATGTGAATAAGTTGCAGAGGTGCACTTATAGAATTCACAGATTTTGACTTGTGACTTGATCTTTTCATTTTTCCTTTCTGACAAGCTTCACAAACTTCCAGTTGAGCAAATTCCAGACTGGGCATGTCTCTCAGAAGCTCCTTCTTGACTAAGGCGTTGATTGCTTTGAAATTCAAGTGAGATAGCTTCTTATGCCACAGTTTGCTTTGCTCTTCTGATGCCTTGGTGTAGAAACAACACACTCCATCCTTATTTGTTGAGTCTAAGTCTGCAACAAACAAGCTTCCCTTTCTTACTCCTTTAAGAGCAATTTCACCAGTCTTTTTGCTAATAAAAGCACAATCTTCTTTGTTGAAAACAACTTGAAAACCTCTGTCTGCAAATTGACTAACGCTTAGAAGATTTACTTCTAATCCAGCAACTAGTGCTACATCTTCAATGATAATATTTCGAGAAACAATCTTGCCATATCCCATTGTGAATCCTTTGTTGTTGTCTCCAAAGGTCACCAAAGGGCCATCCATCTCCTCAAATTGTGATAGCAGGGCCTTATCACATGTCATATACCTGGAACATCCACTATCAATGACCCATATAACCTTCTTTTTGCCCTGCACACAATGAGGATTAAGTGTGTTTAGCTACCCAAGCTGTGTTGGGCACATTCTTCTTATTAACTGATTTTGCAGAAGTAGAATGAGAATTTTCAGATAAAATGGAATTCATAGACTATTGAGCATTTTCCCTTTCAGATATAGAACCAACTTTTGATTCAATGAGATCAATCCTCAATTTGTGGCAACTCTTCATCACTTTCATGTTGTAGGGAATGCAGTCAAACTTGTCACAGAATGAATAGGGACCATTAGCCTTAGCTTCATTGTACTTGCAGACTCCTTCAGGTGGATTGCTAACAATCTTTTTACAAAGGTGAGTTAGGTGATTCATTGATCCACAATTCTCACACCTCTTTCTAGGAGCATCTGCAACATAAGCAAAATTATTGCTTTTGTTTATCCCAATCTTTCCATTTCTATTCTTCTTTTTCTTTTTGACCACTTCAGCTTTAATCTCCTTCACAGGCTCCTTAGTTTCTTGATTGGCTTTTAGTGTTTCAACAGAGATGGAAGACTGAGTTGTCTCATCATTTTTCTTTTCCTTGTCCTCATCAGCTATCTCCTGTTTGATGATCAACTCTTCTTCACTGAAGTTCACCTCACATGCCTTGAACAAAGGTGATTCAACTTTCTTCAAAATAATTGGAAAATTCTCAGTTTCAGTTGATTTTCCTTTGTCACTGACAGACTTCTTTTTGTTGTTCAAACCCTCATAATCAAGACCAATGGCAATGTTTGTACATGGCTTGTTCTTTTCATGATATTGGCCAATTAACTCAGAAGCATTTTTGAAGGATTTCAGCTTCACTTCATTCTTCTCCAGCCTTTCTCTCAATACTGCTTCAATTTCACTTGCACACTTTAATTTGTTCTTTAAGTATGCATTTTCTTGCTTAGCAGCATCAAGCTCAACCAGCAATAATTCAGTCTCTTATTTTTCACTCTCAAGTTTTTCATTGATCTTTTTCAATCTGCTAACTTCCTTATTTGCAGCAACCATGCTTGTATGAATGTGGAACATTTCTGTGCTCATCTTTTCAACAGTTTCCTTATATTGACTCACATTTAAATCAATTATGGTAAGAGTTGGTACCTGTGATTTAGCTGATGAAGAATCTCCTTGCTCCAAGGCCATGAGTGCATAGTTTCCAACTTCTTCATCTTCATCATTATCTGAATCATCCCAGCTTTTTCCTTCAGCAATATAAGCTTTCCCTTGTTGCTTCTTTAGAAGAGCATCATACTTTGCTTCCAATTCAAGATAGGCTTTGTCTTTCTTTGCCTTCTTGGGTTTCCTACATTCTGTAGCAAAATGGCCCAACTCATCACAGTTAAAGCACCTTATGTTTGATCTATCAACAGATCCAGTTTTGTAGCCAGTTTTGCTATCAGGAGTGTACTTCCCTTTTCCTTTCCAGCTGCTGTCTTTGTTGAAGGACTGTCCTTTGCTCTTGAAAAATCTTGGTTTCTTCACTCTAATGTTAGAGAATTTTCTAGCCAAGTAATCCATTGATTTGTCGAGCTCATCAAGCTCATCAAGAGTGTAGAACTCATCTTCTTCATCCAGTTCCAGTATGACTTGCTCTTTAGTGTCATTGACTCTTTTCTCACTTGTAGAAATTACTGGAGTTTGGGATCTTTGCTCATCATTAGAGGTCTGGCCATCATTCACAATCAGTGCACTTGAGCCATCCATTACATATCCTTGACCAGCCCTGAATGATTTTTTTTGAATCATTTCAAGTTCATAAGTTTTCAGAACCCCATAGAGCACTTCCAGTGTGATTCTACTCAAATCCCTTCCTTCTCTGATTGCATAGATCTTTTGTTCCAAATGATCAGGGAGAGTAAGCAAGAACTTCAAATTCACTTCTTCAACATCATAAAATTTATCATGAAGCTGCAAGTCATTTATCAGCTTATTAAACCTTTCAAACATATCAGTAATACCTTCCTTTGGTTTAGCCATAAAACCTTCATACTGAGAAATCAATATCCTTCTTTGATTTGACCTAACCTCCTCGGTTCCTTCACAGAGTATCTCAATCTTTTCCCAGATCTGTTTAGCAGCGTCACAGTTGACAATGTTATTATACATTACATTGTCAAGTGACTCAATTACTATCAGTTGTAAAGCACTGTGTAGGAAAACTTTCTCTCTTTCAGTTTCAGTATACTCAGAGGCATCCTTGGGAGCATAATGAGCTGGAATAACCATGTCTCTATCTGTGGTTTCCTCAACTCTAACCATAGGAGTGAAGGGCCCATTCTTGAGGATCTGAATGTAAAGGTGATTGGCCATTCTTATAAACAGCACCATTTTCTTTTTCTGTAAAGTGTAGTTGGCCTTATCAAAGGGAGGAATCTTGATACTACTGATTTTCGGTGTATTCATTTTTCCAAGATTTAATCTGTTTACTTTCAGATTTTGCTCTGATACCACTTGTTAGATATGAATACAATACAAGGGGGGTGAATGTGTTTTGGCTTAAATGTTTACTTTTTGATCGACTTTGGGTTTAGCAGTTGGTTGTTATCAATGATTTTGTAGAATAGATGTTAAACATAAATAACAATGCAAATATATAAAACAAAGATCTTCAAAACTCACTTAATTTTATATTAAAAATCAAGCAGTGTTTTGCTACAAAATCTCTAAGTTCTTGGTTTAGAACTTAGCTTCTTTCTTGAGAGAGAATATAATTTTTAATATATTCAGTCCTATCTTAAACAAAGGACCTCAGTTAACTTTATATTATAGTTAACTTTGGTTTACACAGTGAACAATAAGAAGTGCTAATTGCTTTTCTAACCTGTCACTAATCACTTCTATTTAAGGGAAAAGTGAGATTTCCATATCTAGATTAGCATATCTTCATCCACTGTGTATTGGTTGATCCTCCTTTGTCAGTTAATCTTCACCATTAATCTTGCACATCTCTCAAGCTGCTTTTTGTAGACTTGTCAATCCAGCTGTGTGAATTTTTTGTTGATTTGCGACCTTGGATATTGAACTGTTCTGCAATTCTGTACTTAGAGAAATTTCTTCACTTCGAGATCTCCAATTAAGTTGTAGAGAACTCGACATCTCGATAGGCATGTTGGCTTATCGATATCTCTGAAACTTCATTGTTGACTTGACTTATCGACAACTCTGAGTTCTCTAGTGAATTTTGGTTTATCGATAACTCAGAGTTCTCTAATGGACTTTGGCTTATCGATAACTCAGAGTTCTCTAATGAATGTATACTTGTCGATATCTCTGAGTTCTCGAATGGGTATCTGACTTATCGATATCTCCAATAGCATTTCCTGAGTTCTCGATAGACAATTCCTGAGTTCTCGATAGGTCTTTCTAAGTTCTCGAATGACTTCTCTATAACACTAATTCTGTGACTTGTAGAGATCTTGACTTAAAATGTTTTTCACCAAACAGAATTATTCAACTCCAAGCTTCTTTATAATTCTTCTGAGGCATGACCTTCTTGATCTTCTTCCAGATAGAATTCTTAGGCTTGACACTGTTTAGGGAAAAATGCTCCAGTCTGCTCCATTTACATTTTAAAGACATTAATTGTTACAATATAAATTACAGATTAAGGTTACAATACAACTAATCTTAGGGTTGTCAATATGACTTAGTCTTGTTATGATACAGGCATGTCTTGTACAACATCTCTTTTACTTATGCGCTCCACTTGACAGCGGTTATTGAGAAGTGGAACAGACTTTACACCTATCATCCATGCAGTAGTTAAGACAGTAGTTAATGGGCACGGGAAATAAGTAATGATTACTATACACATGCAATTTTCCAAAAAAAAACTGTTCCCACTAAACAAGTAATTATGACTGTCTTTATCTCACTTAAACAAATATTCTGATAAAATATAACAGTTCAAGTATTGACCAAAAATAAATCAAATAAATACTGTCACGTAAGCATCAGAACTTGATTATTATCAGAATTTAAAAGTCATCAGAATATGGCTTCTTTACTCAAAAAGTGAATTTTTATTTCTGTAATTCTTCACACAAATACTGATATGGTTGCAGCATAACTTAATCATCAGAACTTCCATCAGAACTTGTCCTCAGAATTTATGCAACTGACACTTAAACTGTTCATCTAAAACAACATTGATCACCACAGTAATTTTCATCATTCATATGGAGTGTAAGTGTATGCTGTAAGATAAATATCATACAAAGAGAAAAATCTGATTCACTTCAGTACATCTTAGAAATAAGGCATAGCTAAGAACTTTGCTCAAAATCTGTCATTAGTCTGAAGTTTACTATAGAATGAGTTCTTGTATGAGTCCACCTCAACTGTTTTGTGCTCATTTTATGCATCTTTTGAAATTCCTTTTTACAGTGGTTTCTCAGTGTAAGTGAGTCACGACTGCTTATCAGAATTTATGCTATTATCAGAGTATTTCTCCAGTAATCAGAGAATGTGAAAAGTCACCAAGAAAATTTTATTTTTCTTTTTTTAATGCATATTACTTAATACCAGCAATGCACTTGGGTTTTCCCTTCCACATACATTTTTCTCTAGATCTCAAAGGAGTACCTGATATTTATTTCTTTACTTTTTATTTTAATAAGTGAGGTTTATCAGCACTTAGTACATCCATAAGATTTACCAACTTCAGAACTTAACAGATAAGAAGCACTATTCTAGTTTTTGACTTAGTAATAAGATACACAAAGTAAACCTAACCAAGCTCAATATCAGAATTTGCTTGTGTTAAAAGATTTCCACATAAACAATTACTTCAAACATGGGATCTTAAGTATATTAGAGACTACTAGGTCAACATCTAGCACAGTTATCCTCATTGGATTGAAGAGTCACAGAAATATCACTATCAGAGTTTAGAAAATCACATCAGACAACAATCAGCACTTAGGTAAATTTCAATTTAAGCACATATAACGTAAAGATAGTAATATATGTTAATACTGATCATAAAGTCTGATGTATCAGAACATAAACTAAACAAATTTAGAGAAAGAAACTGAAACCATTCCAAGTTCATTTACCAATCTTGTAAAAGTAGCTTCACACAGTGGTTTTGTGAAGATATCTGCTAGTTGTTGATCTTTTGGAACAAAATGCAATTCCACTGTACCTTCCATCACATGTTCCCTTATGAAGTGGTACCTAATGCTGATGTGCTTTGTCATTGAGTGCTGAACTGGATAACCTGTCATAACAATAGCACTTTGATTATCACAGTAAATAGGGATTTTAGAAAATTCTATCCCATAATCCAGTAACTGATTCTTTATCCAAAGAATTTATGCATAACAGCTTCCTGCAGCAATGTACTCTGCCTCTGCAGCTGATGTGGAAATTGACTTTTGTTTCTTGCTAAACCAAGAAACTAATCTGCCTCCAAGAAATTGGCATCTTCCACTTGTGCTTTTCCTGTCAATTTTACACCCTATAAAATCTGCATCTGAGTAACATATTAGCTTAAAGTCTGATTCCCTAGAATACCATAATCCTATATCAGTTGTACCCTTAAGGTACTTGAAAATTCTTTTCACAGCTGTTAAGTGAGGTTCTCTTGGATCTGCTTGAAATCTTGCACAAAGATAGGTAACATACATAATATTAGGTCTACTTGCAGTTAGATAGAGTAGTGAGCCAATCATACCTCTATAATCAGTAATATTTACTGATGTACCAGTATCCTTATCCAATTTTGTTGTAGTGGCCATAGTAGTGGATGCACTTGAACAGTCTTGCATTCCAAATTTCATCAACAAATTTCTGGTGTACTTAGATTGACAAATAAAAGTTCCTTATTCATTCTGCTTGACTTGAAGGCCCAGAAAATAGCTAAGTTCTCCCATCATACTCATTTGATATCTTGACTGCATTAGCTTGGCAAACCTTTTACAAAGTCTATCATTTGTAGAACCAAAAATGATATCATCTACATATATCTGCACCAAAAGTAAGTCCTTTCCATGGTTGAGATAGAATAAAGTTTTGTCAATAGTCCCTCTGTTAAATCCACTTTCCAGAAGAAACTGAGCTAATATCTCATACCATGCTCTTGGAGCTTGCTTAAGGCCATAAAGTGTTTTATCAAGTCTGTAGACATGATTAGGAAATTTTAAATCTACAAAACCTGGAGTTTGTTTAATATATACTTCTTCTTCTAATTCTCCATTAAGAAAAGCACTTTTTACATCCATTTGAAAGACTTTAAACTTTTTGTGAGCAGCATAAGCCAGAAATATCCTTATGGCTTCCAATATAGCAACTGGTGCAAATGTTTCATCATAATCAATTCCCTCTTGTTGAGAATATCCTTTTGCAACCAGGCTTGCTTTATTTCTTGTAATTATGTCATCACTATCAGTTTTATTTCTGAACACCCACTTTGTACCAACAACAGATCTATTCTTTGGTCTTGGCACTAGGGTCCAGACTTTATTTTTTTTAAATTCATTTAACTCTTCCTGCATTGCTTGCACCCAATCAGCATCTTGAAGAGCTTCTTCCACTTTCTTTGATTCAGAAAGAAAGATAGAGACATTCATTTGATGTTGCTGTTCTAGTTCTAATACATGCTTCAGGATCTCCAATAATCAAGTCAGGTGTATGTGCTTTAGTCCACTTCCTTGCAGATGGAAGGTGATCTCTTGAACTGGATGCTCCCCCATGATCCATGCTGTCTCCATCAATATTTTCTGATACTCCCCCTGAAATTATGCTCTTTAAGTTGGATCCTTCAGAATTTGAGTTTCCAGAATAATCAGAACTTGGCCCATCAGAACTTGATGAATCAGAATTTGAGTTTCCAGAATTATCATAACTTGGCCCATCAGAACTTGATGAATCAGAACTTGAAGAGTCTGTTCTAGGTTCTGATGCTTCTTGAGATGTGGTTGGATCTTCAATATGCTCCCCTTGCACAGGTGTATTTTCCTTTGGCGTAGTCATCACAGTTTCAATAACATTAGAGTTTAACCCATCAGAGTTTGTAGTATCAGGATTTAGACTATCAGAATTTACAGAATCAGAATTTAAAACTTCATTCTCAAATCTCAGCTGATCATGATCATTGAAATCTTCAAGTCCAATAATCTTTTTATCATCAAAAGAGACATTGATGGATTCCATGACAACCCTTGTTCTTAAATTGTAGACTCTGAAGGCTTTTGTGGAAAGTGGATATCCAACAAAAATTCCTTCATCAGCTTTTAGATCAAATTTGGATAGCTGTTCAGGATGGGTCTTAAGAACAAAACACTTGCATCCAAATACATGAAAGTACTTCAGATTTGGCTTCTTGTTCTTCACCATCTCATATGGTGTTTTTCCATGCTTGTTGATAAGTGTTACATTCTGAGTAAAACAAGCAGTCTGCACAGCTTCAGCCCAAAAGTAGGTTGGTAACTTTACTTCATCAAGCATAGTTCTTGTAGCTTCAATAAGAGTTCTATTCTTTCTTTCAACAACTCCATTTTGATGTGGAGTTCTAGGAGCAGAGAGTTCCTGCTTTATTCCATGGTCTTTGCAAAATTCTTCCATAATCATATTCTTGAACTCATTGTCATTATCACTTCTTATGATTTTCACAGAGTCTTTGACCAATTTATCCAGTTGTTTGACATGGTTAATCAATATAGATGCAGTTTCACTTTTTGTGTACAAGAAATACACCCATGTGTATCTGGTAAACTCATCTACTATGACCATAACATATTTCTTCTTTGCAATAGACATGACATTCACTGGACCAAATAGATCAACATGTAGTAGGTGATAAGGCTCAAGAATTGAAGATTTAGTCTTGCTCTTGAATAAAGATTTTCTTTGTTTTACCTTTTGACATGAATCACAAAGGTCATCAGGAGTAAATACTGATTTTGGCAGTCCTATCACAAGATCTTTCTTGACTAGTTCATTTATATTGTTAAAATTTAAATGAGAGAGTTTCTTGTGCCAATCCCAGCTTTTTTCAATTGATGCCCTGCTTAACAGACAGATTGCAGAACCATCAAAACTTGTTGAAAGCTTGGCTTCATAAATGTTACCATGCCTGTATCCCTATAGAACAACTTTTCCTGTAGATTTGCTTACAACTTCATAGTGTTCTTCAAAGAAATCCACATGATAACCTCTGTCACAGATTTGACTAACACTCAGCAGATTGTGATTAAGTCCTGAGACTAGAGCTACTTCTTCAATGATGACATTCCCAAGATTGATATTGCCATATCCCAGAGTTTTTCCCATGTTGCCATCTCCATAAGAAACTCATGGGCCAGCTTTCTCTATAAAGTCTAATAGCAGGGCTTTATTTCCAGTCATATGTCCTGAACATCCATTGTCCAGAACTAGGATGTTTTTCCTGTTGCCCTGCAACAAATGTCTTACCTTTGCATCCTTGGCAATAGATGAGATATCTTCAGCTGTATATTCACTTTTCTCCTTTGGTATAGTCTTTGCTGGCTGATCTGCAACTACAACAGAGAGCTTGGTTGGCTTATGTGGTCCTTCATTAATTCTGTCAAGGTATTCTGGATCTGTAGCTTCCAGAAACATAGTCATCCTTACTTTCCATATGGAATACTCAGAAGGTCTCAGTATGGGAACCCTAATAGTCTCATATCGACTATGGATTTGAGTCTTTGGAGTTTCTTCAGTTTTGGTGGGCTTGGTTGGAGTTTGTTCTTCTTCAGACATGATTGTTTTGGATCTTTACTGTATATGTTTTAAAAGATTGGCTCTGATACCACTTGTTAGGTCACACACACTGTAGAAGGGGGTTGAATACAGTGTATACTACAATCAAATCAAATTAAGAACACAAGTATGAAACACATAATAATCTTATTAATAAAACAGTATTGCAATGGAACCGTTCTCTCTTAGTGATGAACAAATATCACGAGAGCTGCTAGGGTTACAATGAATAATATTCTCGATAACAATAACACTTATAGTATAAACCCTATGTTGTGTTTATATACCACACATTTACAAGATAATCTTCTAATTGATATCGAATATAAGTCTGCATCCTAAAATATATCAATTAGTTATCTTTTCCTCCAAGTCTTCTATTCTTCATAGAATTCTTCTCCATGCATATCTCTTCTTGTGTTAGACTCAATCTTCTTTTCCTTCAATCAGCCGCCTTCCTTATCTGAAAGTCTTCTTAAGTCCTGATATTATCTCCTGATGAATATCTTCTGATAACTTAAATTCTGATAACTTAAGTTCTGATATCTTAAGTTCTGACTTCAGTATAAGTACTAGTTTCCTGTTAAGTCCTGATTTGTCCTGCTAGTCAAGATCTGAAAACTAAACACAAATTATTATTAGACATGACATCACAAATATATCTAACATATAGTACACAGTTACAAGATAACTTCTAATTGATATGGAATATAATTATGTCTCCTAAAATATATCAATCAGATATCTTCTGCAAGTCTTCCAGTCTTCTAACTCTTTCCATGCATATCTTCTTTTATTTTAGTCTTGATCTTCTACTGTAAATCAGCTTCCTTCCTTATATGAAAGTCTTCCCGCACTTAAGTTCTGATATGACCTTAAGTTCTGATATTAAGTTCTGACTTCCAGTAAGTCCTGATTTCAGTAAGTCCTGATATGTCCTGTTTGTTAAGATCTGAAAACTAAACATGAATCATATTAGACATGACATCTCAAATATATCTAACATAGATTTATAAAATAAACTTATTTAAAGTTTATAAGATAAATCATTTTAAGTTTATTAAAATAATTATATTAAAGTCCACTAAATAAAATTATTTAATTTAACAATTAAACTTTGAGCTTCGCCAATCCCCTGAGCTGTTTAGCTGTATACCCCGCGACCTCTTATCGTACTTTAACAGATAAACGTCCAATCCAAGTACGTTCCTCAACTTAACAATTCTTCTATAAATAATACCCAGATTCCTTTCACGATATGTTGATGCCTAGTGCAACTGGTCTGGTTCACAGATGACTAACCCCGATTCAGGTCTTCGTATTATTAACCTGTCATATTCTAATATTGTAATCGTGTTGAGTTATCACGTAACTGTTCATACGGCTACGCAGTCTCACCAACAGTTAAGAACTCAGTTTCTCTCTTGAGAGTTACAAGATTTTTCAGATCTATTTGTTACTTTTAAAATCAAGCATCCAGTGTTTACTTTATAGAGCAGTAAATACTGGCTTTTACACAACATGCAACATCATGTACTAAACCATACTTTTGGATAACCAAATCTTTCTATTCCCGACATAGTGTATCTTTGCTAATCTTGCCTGACTGTGACTTTACTTTGCCATTTAATTTTGACCTTTGATCTTGTACTCTTCAAGCTGCTTTTGTAGACTTTTCAAATCACTGATTGATTTGGTTGTTGATTGATAATCTTGGATATTAAACTGATATGCATTCTGTACTTGAGCTTTACATCGAGAACTCCAGTTAGTCATATAGATAACTTGACATCTTGATAAGTATTACGACTTATCGATATCTCTAATTAATCTATAGTTGTTTGACTTATCGAAGTCTCTGATTTCTCTATAAGTTAATTTGGCATGTGAAGATCTCTCATCTTCATGTCTTCACTTTGGCTTATCAATATCTCTGAGGTCTCTAGTGATAAATTGACTTATCGATATCTCAGAGATCTCTAGTGATATTTTGACTTATCGATATCTCAGAGATCTCTAGTGATATTTTGACTTATCAATATCTCAGAGATCTCAAGTGAAGAAATAGCTTGTCGATATCTCTAATCTTCATGTCTTCAATTTGGCTTGTCAATATCTCTGAGTTATCTAGTAGCTTTTCTTGACTTCTCGATAAGTCATTCTGAAATTCTTGAATGATTTCTCTATAACACTTAATCTATGACTTGTAGACTTCTTGACTTAGAATGTTTTTCACAAAATAGATTTATTCAACTCCAAGCTTCTTCACACTTTCTCTGAGGCATGATCTTCATGATCTTCTTCCAGAGCTTATTCTTAGGCTTGAGACTGTTTACAGAAAAATACTCCAATCTAGTCTATTTACATTTTTACAGACTTAAGTGTTACAATACAAAATATAAAATTAGATTATCATACAAATTACTTAAGGTTGTCAATTTGACTTGGTCTTGTTATTGTACAGGCATGTCTTGCACAACAATCTCCCCCAATTTATGAGAAGATTGCTTATCACAAATTCATGCATGTTAACAACATTAACCCCAAGTTATAATGGAAAACTGGACTTATACATACAAATTGACACAAATACAACATTTATTCATTAGGTGATTTCTTGAGTTTAACAGATATATACATCAGACAAATGTCTCATATCTTGTTTTTTCTCTAATGAGGTCCTTTAAATTTACAAGTATTTCCAGTTCCTCAATGATTGGTGTTCCCGTTAAAGCTTCCACAAGTTTGAGTTTGTCATGTATTGAATATTTAGTCAGTAAATCAATCCTAATTCTTGAGAATGTGCCAGCTTTGACATTTAGAAATTTCCCATCTTTGGTAACTCTTCTCATCCCTTTTTCCTTGAGATCTTCAGATCTTTGAATGTACATTTCTATTTCCTCATCATATTTCCTCTTCCTCTCACCATATTCATCCTTGTTTCTTGCTCTTCTTTCTTCTCTTTCTATCAACCATTCACCTAAAACAGATCTCCATGACCGGGTTGTAGTGTCCTTATCCTTCAGCAAACTTATCACTCTCCTGAGATCCGTGGGTGAAAAGGTGTCCATTAAGTTACAGCCAAGAAATCTGAAGGTCCCATCCTGATAGTAGATTCTTACTCCCCTTAATGTTACAACCTAGACTCTAACCATTTCCTCAGCTATTTGTTGAAAGTAGTCTTCATCTAAGATGCACCTGTTTAGAGGTAGAAAATCACTTTGATAATAGAAATTTCAGATGGCCCTCTCAGTGACTTGAATTTTCTTAGGTTTTCTCCTAACAGACTTGTAGTGAATTTTGGTTGATGGCTTAGCATAAGGTAGGTTTAATATTTTCTTGAGAAATATTTGATTTGAGGTGATTGGTATATTTAGAAAGGTGTTAGAAATTTGTTTGTACAAGAATTTAGGCTTTAAGGTAGGAGGTGGTTCAGTGTATGAATTTGTTGGCTTAGAAGGTTGAGCATGGTTGGTTTGGATTTTTAGGGTTTGTTGTGGTTCTGAGCCATCTTGCTTTTTCTTCCTCCTTCTTTCATTCCCTTTCTTATTTTCATCTTCCTTTTTCTCATCCTTCTTCTTATCCTTGCTGCTAGTTGCTTTTGAAGATTGACTTGGATTTGAGCCAGAAGGCTTTTGCTCATCATGCTTCTGCTCATCATCATCCTTGTCAGCTTTTAAGTTGAATTGAGTGGATGGCAACATGGTGTCAGCATTTACCAGATACCTTTCAAGAATTCTGATCATTTCTTCATCTTCAAGTTTCTTGACCTTTTTGTATTTTAAATTAGATTGAAGAGTCATGATCAGCCTCATGTTCCCTCTCACACAGTTCTTGGGAACATTAAAGATTTTGTTCTTCATAGTCTGTGAGCAGATGTAGGACACCCCTTGCTTGGATGTAGATAGGCTTCAGAAAAAACTGCTATATTTGCATTTTTGAGCTCATGAAGAAGCTGAATGTCCTCTGTGATAACTCAATGAACTTTTTCAATCACAACATCTAGCTCAAACGCCCTTAAGGTTCTGAGATTTGAGAGAGAGACTTGAAGGCATCTATCCATACCACCATCATTGATGTTAACAATCCTCTTCTGTAGATAGTTCTCAACATTCACAACTACTGCCCTGATAGAGTTGATAGTCCTGGCCAATGTTCTTTTGTATGTGATGAATTTATTCTGAAGAGACATCCTTAGGACTGCAAGAAGTTCTCTGAATTCTTGATCTTGATTTGGTCCTTCTACAGCCTTGAAGAGTCTTTCTTTTCCCACATCGTGAAATTGTTGAGTTTGTGAAGAGCTTTGGCCACCATAAATAGTCTCTTTAGACTTAGATTTAGCATCCCTGGATTGTTGAATCCTAGCCTCAATCTCCCCTTTAGTCTTGGTGACAGGCATAAGTAGAGGAGTTGGTAATTATGGCCTTATATCTTCAGGTAGTGGCAGTGGTATGTTGAGCTTCCCCATGATGGCCCCCAAAGCAACAAAATTCTGCATTTGGAGATGCTTGTGAGAGTCTACTAGGGTTTTCATATCTGTCTGTTGACTTTGAACTAATGATGTAAGAGCTTTTACTAGTGCACTCAGTGAGTCATTGGAAGATTTGAGAGAAGATACTTGGTGTTGCAGTTCTTGAACTTGCAGTGTGGATGAAGATTGAGATGTGGAGGAAGTAGAATGTAATATCCCATATTTTCAGGTATTATTATTATTATTTGAAATTATTTATGTGAATTTTAGTGAATTATATGATAATTGAAATTGATGTTTGGGTGTTAATATTTGATATTCTTTGAGTATTTTAATTTTATATGTTCAGAATAAAAAATAGGTAATTATGATATTTTTCTGGTAATTTTTGGACTATTATATAATTTTACATTGATTTATGGATTTATTAATTATTTTCTGAGTAATTATAAAACTATTTTATAAAGCCGGGAATCGTCCAACTTCAACCGCTTTTGCGTTTTTACAACCCGAAACTCTTTCGAAAACTCCTTTATAACCTAATCTGGATAGTCTGGCCATTTTCCGTGTTTTAACTTTTTCAGTCCGGGTTACAGTTTGACCCGTGCGCGTCCCGGCGCAAAATTTTTCGATATGATAAACGTTTTGATAGATCAACAAAACCCGTATTACCGAAGACGGGATATTATTACATTATTTTCATATAAAGTGTTTTTAAGAAGCTCGGTTTTGATAATTATCCAAATCTGGTATTAAATTGTATCATTTTATAGTTACTTAGGGGCTAAGTAATCTATTTTCGGATCCGATATGATCCAATAGGATACTTGTTACGTGTTTAAGATGCATTTATATGAATCGATCTGCAATCTTGACGCGTGTTTATTAGCGTCTTTTTCGAGGTACTCGTTTTATCTCGTTTTATGTGTGTTTGAATATATTTTTTGTATTTTCGGGGTTTTCTATTAATTTAGAAATCGATTCGGTTTTTCAAAAATAACGGACCGGGACCCCACCGAGATTTCAAATCCCACAAAAGTTATGTTTTTATTTTTATAGAATTATTCGTATTTCAAATACCCGTTATTTTTGTATTTTTGAATTATTCGCAATTTTCGGGGAATTTTGATATAAATTTTGTATTGTATAGCTTTTAAAATTATTCCCCGTAATTATTATTTTGGAGCTTAATTATTTTAATTAGGGGTTAAAAACACCTTAAATTGATTTTGGGGTATTTAATTTCTTAAAAATATAAATAGCCTAATTGTTATTTTATTTCATTTTTTTTAAATCCACATACAAGAACATAATTTGGGGGTAAAATTTATTCTTGAACAAACAATCAATGATTCTGGGAGTTCTAGGAATCCAAATTGGATATTCTATATACCAAATTGATCCTTGTTTCAAGCCCGTTCTATTGGTACCAATTTCACAAATCAAGGTGCAGTGTTTTGTAAATTCGATTTTTCAAATTTATTATCCAAATTCGTTTTTTATTCTAGATGGATTGTTTGATGATTTGGTTAATTGATTATCAAACCTGGTATCACAAGGATTGTTTTCATATATAGGTTGTATGTTTTTTATTAAGATTTAGTTATAACCAAGTTTTGGTTTTGATACAATGTTTGGAATCGATTTTTGGGTTATTCTTGAATTTGAGGTGGTGTTTGAGTATACAGTTAGTTTATAAATGATCTGAGCTTTATTTTGATACCGGTATCGATGTTTTTGGTATGAATTTGACTGCATATGTGATTTCGCCGGAGTTGGTTCGGTGGAAGCCGGATTTTGATCGGATGTTGAGTTCTGGTATGTCTGAGATGATGTTAAAATCGTTATTGAGTTTTTATTGTGGTTGAGATTAGTTTAGTGTTAAAATCGGAAAGAAACCGTGCTGATTTTGCTGGATATGGGACGCCGGAAAATGACGTAACGTCGGCCGGTATTCTGGGTTTTCCAGAAACCGACGACGAGTTCATCGTTTCCGGTCGTCTTCCCCGATTATCCGACAATGTTCAACCCTAACCCCGCCCTTCGATCCTGTTGTGTTCAGTTGTTTTCCCAAAAACATGTTTCTGCCTTTTCTTTATAAAAATTATTAAAAAATTCCTTTTTCTATTTTCAAAATCAATTCTTTTAATTCTAAAAAGTTAGTTAATTATTTTAATTGACTAAATTATTTTAAATTCCAAAAATTATTTTTTTTGTTATTTTTCAAAAATCCAAAATTCTATTTATTATTCATTTAAATTGATTAATTATTTTGATAATTAATCAGTTTATTTATTTAATTTGTATTAATTTGATTTTAATTCCAAAAATTATGGAAAAATCATTTTAATTCTGATTTTTCCTAGATAATGATTTCAAAATTATTTTGAGCTTTTAAAATTTATATTTTGGTATTTAAAAATCAATTATTATTATTAATTGATTTTTTTCTTATTGTATTCGTAATAAATAAACTGTTCGTCGGTTTAATACGAAACAAACGCGTATAGACTCAGAAAAATATTTCGCTTTCAATAAAAATACTTCCGAGACCCAAATCTTTTTGTTTCGAAAGGTCGCTTATTTTACAAGTCATTCTGAGTCGATTATTGACAGATAAATATTGTTATTGAACCGATTTCAGTTTTTAACGTACCGAGTCGAACCTTTTGACGAACCGAGGCATGTATTATATGAATTATATGATACGTGAATTATGTGTTTATATGTTATGTGAATTACGTGCGTATGTGGGTCAGGAGTCTTGTGTTTGATTGTTATCTTTATGTGTGGGCTAACGTATGGGTTGGAAAATAGCGTGTCGATGTGCAATTCTTCAAGTAATTACCGTTTAGACGATTAAAGATGTATCTTTTAATTATAGATGTGGATCGCTCGAGTTGATCGGGACATGACGTTGGATAAAGAGTGAGATGGAATGGTATTGGATATCCGGCTTCTAGCAATCGCAAGAGCTGCACATCAGTGAATTGTAAGGAAAGACGGTGATGCAATGAGATGTCAGAATGAAGGATTGTGTTATTGCGAGTGTGACTAACTGCTAAAAACCAAAGGAAAGTATCTCTATCATCACTTATCGTTCAAGTGATATTTATTTTAAATCTTCTTATGCAAGTATTGCTTTCCCTATTCTCAGTTTGGAATAGATAAATGTTTTACATATCGTTAAAATAAATGATTCCGTTTATGCAAGTACTTATCTGCTATTCTATGTTCAGAATAGTCAAGTGTTTTACTTATCCAACTATCGAATTTATAAATGTTTTGGATTTTGAGAAAGATGAAGTTGTTTTGGGTTTTCTGCCCAAGTAAATGGGCGAATAAAATTTATAAGGGTGTCGAGTATTATGACCCATCTGAATAAAATGTTTTAAGATTGGATGATCACAAAATTGTGTAAGAGGCCGTGGCGGCGGTCCAGCGGAGATTTAGGTATTATACAGGATATAATACCTTTAGGCCGATATGTGCCTTGGGTGCCCCATTTGTTTAGTTGGATATGCTTCGGCATACCAGTGTTGCTCCGCGGCTGATCACCGGCGGCAACACACCGTCATTCGAGAATTCCAATCTAAGTTATTATATTGCTTTTGATAATCTTATAGAGAAAGGTTTATCAAGTGTTTTGGTTTTGAATAAAAGGTGAAATGCGGTTTTTGGTTTTGAATAAAAGGTGAAATGCAGTTTTGATTCAGTTTCTGCTTGATGTGGATATTTAGGTTGTTGTTAAATATCAAAGGTGATATTAGTATAGATGATTAATATTGACTTTAGTATGGGATGTTGTGAGCATCAAAGTTCGTATTAATATCTAATTTGATATGACAACAAAATGAGTATTAATGTCAAGAGTTCGGTTTTGAATAAAGTTTATGATTCATTCCATAATCATTATTTCATGTTAATGTTGTTTACGATATTTCCGTAAACAGTATTTTATGAGTTTTATTCTCGTCAAGATTTAAAGTATTGCTGAAGCATTTCGCTCGAAAATATCAAAAAGAGTTTTGAATACAGTGAGAAATAATTATCCGATTCTTTAATAAATTTCTGTTTCAGCAATTATGATTTTAAAATGATATGCGCTATTGCAGATGTCGGTTTTATATCAAAACGACCATATATATATTACAATGATCTTGCTGAGCATTTCTTCCGCTCATACTTGTCTGTTTTCAAATTTAACCTCCAGTGAGGATTAGTTTGCACTGTTTAGCCGCGTAATTTGAGAAATCAAAGAAGAAGCTCTTAGGAGGTGGTTGGTCAAGGGTTTGCGGGCTAGTGTAAGTTCTATTATGAAAAGTTGTTTATATTATATTATAATTATGTTATTTTATAGTTGGGCTTATTATACTTCTTTTCGAAGTTATACTAACGGGTTAGTATTGAATTGGAATTTGTTGAAAAGAGTTTTAAAAAGGAAGTGAAAAATTATTTGTGGAATTTGGATTTCTTGTTTCTAGAACTGTAACCTTAAAAGATATTGGATTAGTTTGGGGTCATAGATGCTAAATATCTCCCGCTGGCATTTGTATATTGATTAAACAGGTTGATTTTGATTGAGGTTTCATAGTGACGACCAAATCCCTTGACCCCGGATTTGGGGGCGTTACATAGAAAGCCCAAAAGTGTCCTGTACAGCCTTCTTAATTTCACCCATGAGCAAGGCTGAAGGAGTGTATCTGCTAGAGTGATTTTATCCAGCTTCAGTCTTGTATCATTAGAATGAATGATATGATTTTGAACTTGTTCATTCAGGGCCACAAATGAGGTCTTGAGATTCTTGACATGTGTTTCCATTCCACTAAGATCATACCTTGACATCTGGTCAACAAAGTTTATGAATTTGTTTTTAATCTCAGTTTGAGAAGGAATGATTTGATCCATCTTTTCCCTCACCATCTTCATTATTTTATCTTGATGTTCAGTCAATGTGATTTGAAGTGCTTTTCCAAAGTTGTGGAAAGCCTTGATTTGAGCCTTGTATACATCATTGATGGCATCATACACTTCCTGGGGAGTTAAAGATCTAGCATTGCTTCCCAGAATAGTGATATACTCCTCCCTGAACTTAGCTAGCACAACATCCATTTCAATAAAGAATTCTTTATCTAGCCAAGCATCACAGTTTGTATCATGACCAGCATCATCAACAATTTTAGCTTGATTTTCTTCAACATCTGTTTGGTAGGTGAGCATGATAGCTTGGTAGTCCTGATTTGACATGTTGGATATTAACAGCTGTTGTGAGATTTGTGCAAGGCCTCCAATCTGGTCAACTACAAGATCTTCAATGGTTGAAGGTTGATTTTCAGTTTCTTGAAGCCACTGGGAGATGAGATGAGATGGTTGAGGTTGAGAACCTTTTCTTATGTGCAATTCCCCTCTTTCGGTAAGCATGTTGAGGGTTGGTGTGTAGGGTCAGAACCACCTGTAACAGGAGTTACAGTTTGACTCACAGATTGCTCTGTGTTTATGACAGTGTGTTATCCTCTACTTGTAGTGGGAAACTCCAATTAAATTGGAGGGGATTTGACTGGGTTACTATCATGTACACCAGCCTCAAACCCTTCTGCTTCTTACAAAGCACTGTCACATGGATGTGATAAACTTGCCTCTACATAGCAGGGTCATTAGCAATTGTACTTCCAGCTTCAATTATTAGAGCAATTTCAGCCAGGATTTTGAGGGGAGTTGTTCCTGGAACGGGAACCTCCAATTAAATTGGAGAGGATTTAGATAGCTCCCTCTCAGGAGTACTACCCTCAAACCTAACAGCCTGTGAAGGCTGATTTACACATGAAAGTGCATTTGTGATCACCATGGGGTCTTCAGTAAAAACTGATGAATCCCCCAAGATTGTGATGGTATCATCAAGGTCTACCCCAGCTAGTAGCCTCTCACCATCTAAATTTGATGTCTGGGTGGTGAGCAAGGTTTCTTGAACCATGTCACTTGAGTGAATTTACACTTGAGGAATGGATTCAAGTGCAGTATATGAAGAAGAAATTTGAGAGATTGAGAGTTGTTGGTCAGTAGTGAGTGTTGGCAGCTCCCCTTGAATGGATGAGGGAGCTTCAAGGGATGTGCTCTCCTTGTGTGTGCCATCCTTGTTTATCCTTCCATACACTTGTATTTGTTCAAGTAATGGTTATACAGACTCTTTATATGGTGCATTTGAGAGAATGCTCTTTTCAACAGAGACACCCTGTTGAGAGGACGCCCCTAGAGTCTGCTCAAGTCCCTTGTTTACAACTACATCCTTTTGAGAGGATGCAGAGGTGTCTAGAGTGGTCAACTCAGTTTTCTTAACCTTCTTTGGTTTTCTGACCAAGGGTGGCTCAGTTGGTGTTTGTTCCACACCACTCTCACTCAATACAGTAAAGGTTATCTCTTTTCTCTTCTTTTTACTCACTTCACCCTTTTGAGAGGATGAAGTGGTTGGTTTCCTAGCAGTTATTGGTTTTGAAGAAGTAGGCTCAACATGGAAAGGTCCCTGTGGGTGTGCCTGTGTTTGTGCTTCTACAGACTCAGGATCCATTATTGAACTAGATTGAACTTCATTGGTTCTCATGTCAGGCATATGGTAAGGGTAGGTCTTAAATCTTTCAATCATGAAAGGTGTTAACCTAAGACCCACATGTACCTTATTCTTAGTAGTAAGTGATCCAAATAGGATTTTGGATACTTGCTTACAATTGCCTATTAATGACCTATCGACCCCTTCAAGCATATGTATGTCATTTACTTTATGATTTAAAGTAGACATCGTGAATCTAGGAAGAAAAACTTCTTTACCTCTTGAAGTGAATGGCATGATGAGCCTGGTGCTCAATTCCTCCAAAATGTAGTGTCCCACATTAATCTGTTTGTTATGAGCCATTGAGTAGACCGGCTTCTGAATAACATTAGAAATGTTGTCAAATCCTGATATTCTGTATGTGAAAGCTCTTATCAAAGAATCAAACAGAAAGGACCACTCCCTTCTCAGATTTTTCTTGTTCAAGCTAGCCAAGCTAATCTTCTCAGAGTAGTTGATAAAATCCAAGAATCATACAGTTGCTCCTGAGTTGGAATCCCTACTAGCTTGTTAGTTGGAATGTTCAAGGCCAGGTTCATATAACCTTCAGTTATCTCAACCTGTTGTCCTTTAATTTGACAGTTAACCACTAGACTTAAAGATTGGTCTGTATGCACAACTGTCCTAGCTATAGCTGTATTCCAGAAAACCCCCAATACATCCAGATAGAGAACTTGGTTAGCTGTAAGAGCTCCAACAAAGTAGGTTTCGGAGAAGAACTTGACAAAGCTTTTAAAAGCTTCGGGTGCTTTATTGGCATCTAAGAATGCAAGGAAGTTGGTCTCCTTTGGGATGAAGGGTACAATAATGTTTGTTGACATTGTTGTGAATATGAAGATTAATGGGTAAAAGAAATTAGAGATAAAGGATTAAAAATGAGAGAGAAATCTGTTTGGAATTGAAAAAGCTAGGTCACTTAGAGTTCTCGAAGGCGTGAGTAAGTGTATGTCGAGATGCCTGGGTAATTATAGTAAAAGTAAATGACTTGTCGAGAACTGAAAAATAGACGTTTGGAATTTGTCTATCGAGAAGTCATTTTGAAAAGTGAAAAATATATCGATAAGTCATTTTGGTTTAATTTTGGAGAGAACTAAAAAGTAAGCTTAGCGAGATATCAAATAAATACCTAGTTCGTCCAAAATGGACTGAATTATTTTCAATTTTTATTTGAATAAATCAAAATAAAATCAGAATAATTTTTCCAAAAGTATTTTACCAAAATAATTTATTGGATTAAATTATTTTGGTTCTGAGTTATTTATAAGTCTAAAATTATACTTGTAGAGAACTCTGTGAGTTAACACTTATAGAGAACTTTAAAATGACTTGTCGATAAGTCATAATGAAGCTTATCGAGAAGTCACTCGAGAAGTCTTAAAATGACTTGTCGATAAGTCAATTAAACTTATCGAGAACTCAGTTCTCTATATACTTTTGATCAGTTTGATTCTGCCTTGCTAATTTTTCATATTGAAAATGTAAAAATTAACATACAGACAGTTTACTTAGAATTTGAAAAATTCCAAGCTAATTTTTGAATTTTGAAAAATAAATATGCAGAGATTTATGAAATATTTAAGATTCATATTTTAGTTAATTTCCCATTAATCAAATTAATTTTGATTTACTAGAAATTAATCTGCTGCAAAATATTAGCTGATGAGTTCTTGACTTAGGATGAAGAATTAAGCATTCCAATTTCACCTACAAGTCCAGTGAAAGTTGCTTCATCCAAAGGTTTAGTAAAAATGTCAGCTAATTATTTTTTCGTTGGAACAAAAATAATCTCAAGGGTACCATTTGTAGCATGTTCTCTAATAAAATGGTACCTTACATCAATGTGCTTTGTTCTAGAATGAACTAGATTAGCCACAATAGATATAGCACTAGTATTGTCACACATGATTGGAATTTTGTGTAATACTAGGCCATAGTCCATTAGCTAATTTCTAATCCAAAGCACTTGAGCACAACAACTTCCATCAGCTATGTATTCAGCTTCAGCTATGGATGTTGACACAGAATGTTGTTTCTTGCTGTACCAGGATACAAGTCTTTGTCTAAGAAACTGACAGCTTCCACTTGTGCTCTTTCTGTCAACCCTGCATCCAACAAAATCTGAATATATGTATCCAACAGCTTCAAAACCAGTTCCCTTAGGATACCATAATCCCAAGTTTGGAGTCCCCTTCAAGTATCTGAAAATTCTCTTTACAGCCCTCAAATGTGATTCTTTTAGATTGGCTTGAAATCTTGCACACAGACATGTTGCAAACATGATGTCTGGTCTACTTGCAGTTAAGTAAAGAAATGATCCAATCATTCTTCTATAGCTTGAAATATCTACACGTTTGCCCTTTTTATCTTCATCCAACTTTGTTCATGTATACATAGGTGTAGATGTAGGTGAAGAATCGATCATGCCAAACTTTTTCAATAAATCTTTGACATACTTAATTTGGCTGATGGAGATTCCATCACTTCTTTGACTAACTTGAAGTCCAAGAAAGTAACTTAATTCCCCCATCATACTCATTTCATATTCGCTCTGCATAAGCTTAGAGAATCTTTGGCACAGCTTTTCATTAGTAGAGCCAAAGATAATATCATCCACATAGATATATACTAGGATCATATCATCACCATGCTTCTTGTAGAAGAGAGTTTTGTCAATTGTACCTCTAGTGAATCCATGCTTAATCAATAATTCTGACAGTGTGTCATACCAAGCTCTAGGTGCTTGTTTAAGTCCATATAGGGCCTTGATTAGTTTGTATACAAAATTTGGAAATTCTGGATCTTCAAAGCCAGGTGGTCTTTGCATATAAACCTCTTCTTCCAACTCACCATTAAGGATTACACTCTTCACATCCATTTGATATACCTTGAAATTTGAATGTGCAGCAAATGCATGAAAATCCTTATTGCTTCAAATCTTGTAACTGGAGCAAAAGTTTCATCATAATCAATTCCTTTCTCCTGTGAGTAGCCTTTTTCAACTAGTCTTGCTTTGTTTCTGGTAACAATTGCTTTTTTATCCATTTTGTTCGTGAACACCCACTTTGTTCCAATAATACTTCTGTTCTTTGGTGCATGAACCAATTTCCAAACTTTATTTCTATCAAATTGATTTAACTATACCTGCATAGCAGATATCCAATTAGGATCAAGAAGGGCTTCATCAGTTTTCTTTGGCTCAACTTGTGACAGAAAACATGCATGAGGGCATTCATTTGCAGTTGCACTTCTAGTCCTCACTCCAGCTGTTGGATCACCAATAATTGCTTCTCTAGTGTGACTTCTATCCCACTTCCTTGTGTAAGTTTGTTGACTTGTGTTTTCTGCATCTTCTTCATTACTGACATGACTTCCAGAATTTTCTTCTCTTTCCCCCCTGAGTTTGTGCTATCAAATTCAGGTCCATGAGATGGGCTTCCACTCTCATGATTCAATTGTTCAGTTGACTCTTCATTTATTCCGTGATTTGTGTTGACTTCAGCTTCATCATCAGAATCACTATTAATGTTGAGATTTTCAAACTTAAGAGCTTCTGCTTCATTTTCATCAAGGCATTCTAAGCCTGGGCACTTGTCATCATCAAAAGTAACATTTCTGCTTTCCATGTTTTAACCAAATGAAATAATGTTTCGCTTATAATTGTATAATATAGATAGATTAATTAATTTGTTAAATTATAATTTAAATTACTAAAATTAGTTCTGGAAGTATTTGGTTCTCTATAAAAAAGGTAAAAAAGAAGTTGAGTATAATTAGAAATTAAATTGGATAGTAATGTATAGAGTTTGTAGTTATGCTAGATACATGATTTAATTTTTTAAGTAAATTATATTTTTTAAACTTTGCTTTTGGAAGGTGTTAACGTATTTTTACCGAAGGTGTTAACCAACCGACCAAACGAAACCATGTTTCGCTTATAATAAATTATAAAAAATAATAAATAAATATTATTTAGATTAATGAATTTAAAATATTTACATACTGTTTAGAATGTATTATATTATGGAAGCATTCAAAATTTAGATAGTTAAAATTTTAGAAAGTCCTCATATCACAACCTTTACTGTATAGAGTCAAATTTTCCCACATATTCAGAGTTGTCCTTCAATACATAGCACTTGCTTCCAAACACATGAAGATGCTTTACAGTAGGCTTTCTTTTAGAAAAGATTGAGTAGGGTGATTTTCCAAGATTTTGTTAATGAGATATCTGTTTTGAGTATAGCATGCAGTGTTAATAGCCTCTTCCCAAAAACTAGTTGGAAATTTTGCATCTTGTAGCATTGTTCTAGCAGCCTCCACCAATGTTATGTTCTTTCTATCAACTACACCATTTTGTTGAGGTGTCCGAACTGCTGAGAATTCTTGAACAATGCCTTTGTCTTTGCAAAATTCAGTTAAGGTTGCCTCCCTGAATCATGTTCCATTGTCACTCCTCAATATTTTCACACAATTCTAATCTTCAGCCTGCTTTTCAATCTTCTTGATGTGTGGAGTCTCATCCTTAGAATACATAAATTCTACCCATGTGTACCTTGAGTAGTCATCCACCATCACAAGTGCATATCTTTTTCTTGAAATTGACTAGACATTAACTGGTCCAAATAAATCCATGTGAATAAGTTGCAAAGGTGCACTTATAAAATTCACAGTTTTACTCTTGTGACTTGATCTTTTCATTTTCCCTTTTTGACAAGCATCACAGACTTCATCTTGGGCAAACTCCAGATTAGGCATGTCTCTCACTAACTCCTTTTTGACCAGAGTGTTAATTGCCTTAAAATTCAAGTGAGACATTTTTTTATGCCATAGCTTGCTTTGTTCTATAGATGCCTTGGTGTAGAAGAAACACATTCCATCCTTATTTGTTGAGTCCAAGTCTGCAACAAATAAGCTTCCTTTCCTTACTTCTTTCAGAGCAACTTCACCAGTTTTCTTGCTGATAAAAGTGCATTCTTCTTTGTTGAATAAAACTTTAAAACCTTTGTCTGCAAATTGACTAACACTGAGAAGATTTACTTCAAGACCAGCTACCAGTGCTACATCATCAATGACAACATTTCCAGAAATCAATTTGCCATATCCCATTATGAAGCCTTTGTTGTTGCCTCCAAAAGTCACCAATGGGCCAGCCTTCTCCTCAAACTGTGATAGCAGGGCCATATCACCTGTCATATGTCTTGAGCATCCATTGTCTATAATTCATATGACTTTCTTCTTTTTTCCATGCAAAAAATGAGTTTAAGTGTTTAGCAACCCAAGCAGTGTTGGGTACTTTCTTCTTGTTAACAGAGTGAGCAGATTCAGAATGAGTTGTTTCAGATAAATAGAATTCATTGATTGTTGTGCATTTTCCCTTTTTGATATAGACCTATTTTTTACTTCTTTAAGGTCTATTCTTAGCTTGTGGCAACTTTACATCACTTTCAACTTGCAAGGGATGCAATCAAACTTGTCACAGAATGAGTAGGGATCATTTACATTTGCTTCATTGTACTTGCATGCTAACAACCTTTTTACAAAGGTAAGTTAGATGATTCATAGAGCCACATTTTTGACATTGTTTCCTTGGAGCATCTGCATTATAAGCAAAATTGTTGCTTATGTTTATCCCAATCTTGCCATTTCTATTGTTCTTTTTCTTTCTTGCATCTCCAGTTTTCATTTCCTTGACATGTGTCTTGGAATCTTGGTAGACCATGGGCTTCTTTTCAGCTTTAGAAGTTGGAGTTGTTTCTGCATTTTTCTTCTCATTATCTTCATCAACAATTTATTGCTTAATGATCAACTCTTCTTCACTAAAATCTATCTCACATGCTTTGGATATAGGTGAATCAACCTTTTTCAGCATAACTGGAACATCTTCATTTTCTGTTGATTTTCCTTTGCCACTTATATCTTTCTTCTTATTGTTAAAAGCATCATAATCAAGACCAATAGCTATGTTAGCACATGGCTTGTTCTTCTCATGGTATTATCCAACTAACTTAAATACATTCCTGAAGGATTTAACCTAAATTCATTCTTTTCCAACTTTTCCCTCAACACAGTTTCAATCTCATTTTCACACTTCAGCTTGTTTTTCAGATATTCATTTTCTTGCTTGACTGACTCAAGATCCACAAGCAGTAGATCCATCTTTTGCTTCTCACTCTCAAGCTTCTCATTAGCTTTTGTTAGCCTACTGACTTCCTCAGTAGCAGCTACTAAGCTAGTGTGTATACAGAACATCTCCACACTCATCTTTTCCGCAATCTCCTTATATTGAATAACATTTAAATCAATGGTGGTTAGAGTTGGTACCTTTGATTTTGAAGTAGATGCTTCTCCTTGCTCAAAAGCTATGAGTGCATAATTTACAACTTCTTCATCCTCATCATCAACATCAGTGTCATCCCAACTCTTTCCTTCTGCAATATAAGCTTTTCCAGACTGCTTCTTCAAGAGAGCTTCATACTTTACTTCTAGTTCAAGATATGCCTTATCTTTCTTTACCTTTTTAGGCTTTCTGCATTCAGTAGCAAAGTGACCCAACTCATCACAGTTGAAGCACCTTATTTTTTATCTGTCCACATATCCTGTTTTGTAGCCACCTTTGCTAACTGAATTATACTGAGTTTTTAGTTTCCAATTGTTAATGTTGGAAGATTGCCCCTTGCCTTTAAAAAACCTTGGCTTCTTAACTCTTATGTTAAAGAACTTCCTATCCAAGTATGCCATAAATTGGTCCATTTCATCTAGCTCATCCAAGATATAATATTCATCTTCCTCCAGTTCCAACACAACTTGTTTTTGAGGTCCTTTGTTCTTCTGTTCTATAGCTTGAACAACTGAAACTTTATTATCTTGCTCATCTTCACTTTCTTCTCTGTCATTTACAATTAAAGCACTTGAACTATAAACAATATTACCATGGTGTGCTTTCAATGACTTTCTTTGCATCATTTCAAGTTCATAAGTTTTCAAGATTCCATATAGAACTTCCAAAGTTATTCTGCTCAAATCTCTTCCTTCTCTAATGGCTGATATTTTATGTTCAAGATGATCAGGAAGGGCTACCAGAAACTTTAGGTTAACCTCCGCAGCCTCATAATATTTATCATGTAGCTGCAAGTCATTTATCAATTTATTGAACCTTTCATAAACTTCAGTGATTCCTTCTTTTGGTTTAGCCATAAATCCCTCATACTGAGAAACAAGAATCCTCCTTTGGTTTGACCTAACATCCTCTATTCCTTCACACAAGATCTATATTTTCTCCCAGATTTGTTTAGTTGTGTCACAATTGACAATGTTATTGTACACTATATTGTCAAGTGACTCTATCAAGATTAGTTGCAAGCCACTATCTAGTGAGACTTTTTTTTCTCAGGCTCAATGTATTCTGAAGGATTTTAAGGAGCATAATGTGCTGGAATGACCATGTCTCCATCTGTAGATTCCTCAACTTTTACCATAGGAGTGAAAGGCCCATTCTTGAGGATCTGAATGTATAATGGATTGGCCATTCTGATGAACAACATCATTTTCTTTTTCCATAATGTATAGTTAGATCTTCAAAGGTGGGGATCTTGATACTGCTTAGCTTATGTGTATTCATTCTTCCAAGATCTTTAATCTTTTTACTTTCAGATTTTGCTCTGATATCACTTGTTGGATAATGAATACAACACAGAGGGGGTGAATGTGTTTTGGATAATTTTAATGGCCTTTTGAACTTTTAAGAATGGTGAAAGTAATATGTATTGTAGAGAAAATGTGCTTTAACAGAATAATTAAAACATGCATATGAACACATTTATCTTTCAAAACTCACTTAATTTTGTATTAAAATCAAGCTAGTGTTTTGCTACAAATTTCTGGGTTCATAGTATGTTAAGAACTCAGCTTCTCTCTTGAGAGTTACAAGATTTTTCAGATCTATTTGTTACTTTTAAAACAAAGCATCCAGTGTTTACTTTATAAACAGTAAACACTGGTTTTTACACAGCATGCAACAGCATGTACTAAACTCTACTTTTAGATAACCAAATCTTTCTATTTCTGGCTTAGTGTATCTTTGCTAATCTTGCCTGACTGTGACTTTACTTTGCTAGTTAATCTTGGCCTTTGATCTTGTACTCTTCAAGCTGCTTTTGTAGACTTTTCAAATCAGTGATTGATTTGTTTGTTGATTGATAATCTTGGATATTAAACTGATTTGCATTTTGTACTTGAGAACATCGAGATCTCCACTTAGTCATATAGAGAACTTGACATCTCGATAAGTATAATGACTTATCGAGATCTCTAATTAATCTATAGTTGTTTGACTTATCGAAGTCTCTGATTTCTCTATAAGAGAATTTGGCTTGTCGAGATCTCTCATCTTCATATCTTCACTTTGGCTTATCGATATCTCTGAGTTCTCTAGTGACAAATTGACTTATCGATATCTCAAAGATCTCTAGTGATATTTTGACTTATCGATATCTCAGAGATCTCTAGTGATATTTTGGCTTATCGATATCTCAGAGATCTCTAGTGAAGAAACAGCTTGTCGATATCTCCAATTTTCATGTCTTCAATTTGGCTTGTCGATATCTCTGAGTTCTCTAGTAGCTTTTCTTGACTTCTCGATAAGTCATTCTGGAGTTCTCAAATGACTTCTTTATAACACTTAATCTATGACTTGTAGACTTCTTGACTTAGAATGTTTTTAACAAAATATATTTATTCAAATCCAAGCTTCTTCATACTTTCTCTGAGGCATGATCTTCATAATCTTCTTCCAGAGCTTATTCTTAGGCTCGAGACTGTTTACAAAAAAATGTTCCATTCTAGTCTATTTACATTTTTACAAACTTAAGTGTTACAATACAAAATGTAAACTTAGATTACCATACAACTTACTTTGGGTTGTCAATTTGACTTAGTCTTGTTATTGTACATGCATATCTTGGACAACAAACTTCACAAAACCTTTGAAGCTATCAGGAGCTTGGTTTGCATCTATAAATGCAAGATAATTGATGCCCTCTTTTGGGATAAAAGCTCTAACTGTGTTTGATGCTATTTTAAGTGTTTAAATTTGAGTGGGTAAGAAAATTAGAGAGAAAGGAGTTTGAAATGAGAGAAAACGGTTTGGATTTGGAGAAATTAGGTCACTTAGAGATCTCGAAGACGTAAAGATGTGTATGTCGAGATGTCTGGGTATTTATAGAAAAAGGTAAATGACTTGTCGAGAACTCGAAATATATGTTTGTAATATGCTTATCAAGAAGTCATATTGAGAGAATATATACATATCGATATGCCACTTTCTTGACTCTTATCGAGAACTAGAAAATGACTTATCGAGATGTCAAATAAATACACAGTTTATCCTGAATGGACTGAATTTTTCTAATTTTTATTTGAATAAATCAAAATAAAATCTAAGTTATTGATAAGTCTAAAATTTATACTTGTAGAGAACTCTGTGAATTAACACGTATCGAGATCTCTACAATGACTTATCGATAAGTCATAAAAAAGCTTGTCGAGAAGTTGGAAAAGTAACTTATTGAGAACTCACTCGAGAAGTCTCAAAATGACTTGTCGAGAAGTCAATTAGACTTATCGAGAACTCAGTTTTCTAAATACTTTTGTTCTTTTTTATTCTGTCTTATGCTAATTTCACATATTGAAAATGTAAATTAACATTTAGACAGTTTTCTCAGAATTGAATAAAATTCCAAGCTTTTGAATTTTGAAAAATAAATATACAGAGAATTCTGAAATATTTATAACTCATATTCCAGTTAATTTCCAATTAAATCAAATTAATTTTGATTTATTAGAAATCAATCAGCTACAAAATATTAGCTGAGTTCTTTCCTTTAGGATGAAGAATTTAACATTCCAATTTCACCAACAAGTCTAGTGAAAGTTGCTTCATCCAAAGGTTCAGTAAAAATGTCAGCTAATTGTTTTTCTAGTTGGAACAAAAATGAGCTCAATGGTACCATTTGCAACATGTTCTCTAATAAAATGGTATATTACATCAATGTGCTTTGTTCTCGAATGGTTAATTGGATTAGCCACAATAGATATAGCACTAGTATTGTCACACATAATTGGAATTTTGTGTAACACTGGGCCATAGTCCATTAGCTGATTTCTAATCCAAAGCACTTGAGCACAACAACTTCCAACAGTTATGTATTCAGCCTCAGCTGTGGAAGCTGACACAGATTATTATTTCTTTCTATACCAGGATACAAGTCTTTGTCCAAGAAATCGATAGCTTCCACTAGTGCTTTTTCTGTCATCTATGCATCCAGCAAAAGCTGCATCTATGTATCTGTTGAGTGGCATTTATGACACTTTATTACGCTCCGCAAAGCTTTGAATTGGTGTAAATGTACTCAAGTTATTGGTGTTTTAATGTGTTTTCTAGTGTTTTTGCATTTTCAGGCATTATCTAGGTAATCAGGTGAATTAGCATTATTTTGATGCGAATTTGGTGTTAAGGTGGTGTGGAATAAAAGCTCTTGGAAAGTCGGCTCAATTCAGCAAGGAAAATGAAGAAGTCAAATTTTTATGCAGGAGGTCAGCGCGTCCACGCTGTGACAGCGCGCGGCCGCGCCCAAAGTCCAGAGACTCAGCGCGCCCGCTGTGATAGCGCGCGCCCGCGCTAGGTCAAATTTAAAGAATCATGTTTCTACTCTGATTTTGATCCAGAAGACTTCTACTCTGTATGAGGCTGCTATATATACATAATTAAGCTCATTTTTTAGAGGGGACACACACCAGAGCATAAGGAGAAGGAGTAAAGAAGACCGTTTGAGCACAATTCAACCAAGGCGAAGAAGACCTAGTTTTAACTTGTGATTCTTTGTTTAAGTTATAACGTTGGATGCTAGTTTTCTTATTCTTGAAGCTATATTCTTGTGTTATACTTAGTTTATTATTCATTTATAAAGACTACGTTTATTATACCATGCTTTCATCGGAACCCACGTTGATGATGAGTCTGATTATGGGCTAATCGTTATCGTGGGATTCTAGCAGATTTATTTATGGATTTCTTTAGTTAAATTTGTTTTAATGCCTTAGTGTGTGGTGATTGTATGATAACCTAGTATTGGTTGTGCTTATTCATCTTATGAGCGTCGAGAACTTATAAGATAGTGTGTTAATTCTTAATGAATTAAAAGTGAATTCAAGGATTTAGAAATTGACATGCTAGCATAGGTTCATGTGTTATTGTTATGCATGATTCATAGGTAATTTTAACCATCATACTTTCCCTATGTAATCACGATAGATAACTTGTTCGTTAAACCGTTATGTTGTCAAATTCTATAGACATATAGGGTCTCAATATAATTGGTGTCTATTCAGCTTCTATCTATTTTATGGATGTCTGGTAGTATGGTATTCATACAACGACAATTGGTGTTTATCAGCTTCATGTTATCTGATTAGTGTCATCGCCATTACATGCTAAAGTCAAGAACTAAAAGACTATTGAATGAAGTATATAATGAAGTTAGAATCCCGCGTTTGTCATATATATTAATTCAACCATTCTTATTATCTTAGTTATAATTATTAGTTTAATTCCTAGTTACAAAAACAACCTCAAATTATTATTTGTCTTAGCATTGAATAATAGCCATATCATTGTTGCATAAGTGCATCGATTATAAGTTAACCTAAACCAGTCTCTCTGGGAATGAATCTGATTTATATTTTATACTACTTGCGAACGCGTATACTTGCGTGAATTTTAGCGCGTGTTTAGCGACTAACAGTATCCAACAACTTCAAATCATGTTCCCTTAGGATACCATAATCCCAAGTTTGGAGTCCCCTTTAAGTATCTAAAAATTCTCTTCGCATCCATTAAATGTGATTCTTTTATATTGGCTTGAAATCTTGCACACAGACATGTTGCAAACATAATGTCTAGTCTACTAGTAGTCAAATATAACAAAGATCCAATCATTCCTTTATAACCTAAAATGTCTACATTTTTTCCTTTCTTATCTTCATCTAACTTTGTAGCTATAGACATAGGTGTTGATGCAGGTGAACAATTAACCATACCAAACTTCTTCAATAAATCTTTAACATACTTGGTTTGGCTGATGAAGATTTCATCACTTCTTTGACTGACTTGAAGTCCAAGAAAGTAACTTAACTCTCCCATCATACTCATTTCATATTCACTTTGCATGAGTTTTGAGAATCTTTGACATAACCTTTTATAGTAAAACCAAAAATGATATCATCCACATACATCTGAACTAGGATCATATCACCATCATGCAGCTTGTAGAAGAGTGCCTTATCAATAATTCCTCTAGTGAAACCATGTTTAAGCAAAAATTCTGACAGTGTGTCATACCATGCTCTAGGTTTTTGCTTTAATCCATATGGAGCCTTTAGAAGTTGGTAGACAAAATATGGAAATTCAGGATCTTCAAAGCCAGGTGGCTGTTGCAATTAAAATTCTTCTTCTAACTCACCATTTAGGAATGCACTTTTAACATCCATTTGATACACTTTAAAGTTTGAGTGTGCAGCAAATGCAAGAAAGATTCTTATTACTTCAATTCTTGTAACTGGAGCAAAAGTTTCATCATAATCAATTCCTTCTTCATGTGAGTAACCTTTTGTAACCAACCTTGCTTTGTCTCTTGTTACAATCTCATTTTCATCCATTTTGTTCCTGAACACCCACTTTGTTCCAATTAAGCTTTTGTTCTTTTGTGCAGGAACCAACTTCCAAATTTTATTTCTTTCAAACTGATTTAGCAACTCTAACATAGATTATATCCAATCAGGATCAAGTAGAGTTTCCTCAGTTTTCTTAGGCTCAACTTATGAAAGAAATCATGCATGGAGACATTAATTAGCAATTGCACTTCTAGTCCTCACTCCAGCATTTATATCACCAATAATTGCTTCTCATGTGTGACTCATATCCCATTTCCTAGTGTGAGTTTGTTGACTTGAATTTTCTGCATCTTTTTCACCATTGGCATGACTTGCAGAACTTTTTCCTCTTTCTCCCCCGAGTTTGTGCTATCAAATTCAGGTGTTTGAGATGAGCTTCCATTCTCATGATTCACTTATTCAGTTCACTCTTTATTCATTATATTGCTTGTGTTGACTTCAGCTTCATCTTCAGAGTCACTATCAATGTTGAGATTTTCAAATTTAAGGGCCTCAACTTCATTATCATCAAGGCATTCCGAGCCTGGACACTTGTCATCATCAAAAGTCACATTCGTGCTTTTCATAATTTTCTTTTGTTCAATCACATAGACTTTGTAGGCAGTTCTCTCCAATCAATATCCCATAAAAATTGCTTCAAAAATTTTAGAGTCAAATTTTCCCACATATTCAGAGTCGTCTTTTAGAAAATAGCACTTACTTCCAAAAACATGAAGATGCTTCACAGTAGGCTTCCTTTTTTATAAGATTGAGTAGGGTAATTTGTCAAGATTCTTTTTAATGATATATTTGTTTTGAGTATAATATGCAGTGTTGACAGCTTCTTCCCAAAAACTTGTTGGTAATTTGGCATTTTGCATCATTGTTCTATCAGCCTTTACTAGTGTTCTATTCTTTCTCTCAACTACCCCATTTTACTGAGGTGTTCAAGCAGCTGAGAATCCTTGAACAATGCCCTTATCTTTATAGAATTCAGTGAAAGTTGCATTTCTGAATTTTGTGCCATTATCACTCCTCAATCTCTTCACACAATTCTGATCTTCAGCCTGCTTCTCAATCTTCTTGATGTGTTCAATTATGATGTGCGGAGTTTCATCCTTAGAATGTATAAATTCTACCCATGTGTACCTTGAGTAGTCATCCACCATCACAAGTGCATATTTCTTCCTTGAAATTGATAAGACATTAACTGGTCCAAATAATTCCATATGGATAAGTTGCAAAGGTGCACTTATGGAGTTCACAGTTTTACTCTTGTGACTTGACTTCTTTATTTTGCCTTTTTGACAAGCCTCACTAACTTTATTTTGAGCAAATTCCAGATTTGGCATGTCTCTCACTGACTCCTTTTTCACTAGGGTGTTAATTACCTTGTAATTCAGGTGAGGAAGCTTTTTGTGCCACAGCTTGCTCTGCTCTACAGATGCCTTGGTGTAGAAGCAACATATTCCTTCCTTATTTTTTGAGTGTAAGTCTGCAACAAACAGGCTTCCCTATTTTACTCCTTTCAGAGCAACTTCACTAGTCTTTTTGCTGATGATTGAGCATTCTCCTTTGTCAAATGAGACATTTTATCCTTTGTCTGTGAATTGACTGACACTCAGAAGATTCACCTCAAGGCCAGCTACCATTACTACATCTTCAATGACAACATTTCCAGAAATTAAATTTTCATATCCCATTGTAAAACATTTGATGTTGTCTCCAAAAGTCACTAATGGGTCAGCCATCTCCTCAAACTGTGATAGTAGGGCCTTATCACCTGTCATAGGTCTTAAGCATCCACTGTCTATGATCTATATGACCTTTTTTTTTGCTCTGCATATAATGAGTATTAAATGTGTTTAGCTACCCAAGCAGTGTTGGGTACTTTATTCTTGCTAACAGAATTTACAGAATTTGAGTATGTTGATTCAGAAGGAACAGTATGAACAGATTACTTTGCATTTTCCTTTTTTCTGTAGATCCAAAATTAACATATTTCATATCTACTCTCAGTTTATGACAACTTGTCATCACTTTCATGTTGCAAGGTATGCAGTCAAATTTGTCACAAAAGGAGTAAGGGTCTTCTTCATTTGCTTCATTGTACTTGCAGGCTCCCACTTTTGGCTTGCTAACATCCTTTTTACAAATGTGAGTTAGATGATTTGTTGAGCCACATTTATGACATTACTTTCCGGGGGCATCTATAACAAATGCAAAGTTGTTTTTCTTTTTTACTCCTATCTTTCCATTCCTATTTTTTTTCTTGCTTCCTGTATTCTCAGTCTTGACTTTCTTGGTATCTATCTTAGGGGCTTGGTTAACCATGGGATTCTTCTTTCTTTCAGTAGCAGGAGTGGTTTCTTCATTTTTCATTTCTTTATCTTCATCTGCAAGTTCTTGCTTGATGATCAACTCCTCTTCACTGAAATTGACTTCACATGCCTTGAACACAGGTGACTCAACTTTTCTCAGCATAACTGGGACATCTTCAATTGTAATTGTTTTGCCTCTATCACTTTCAATTTTCTTGTTGTTGTTCAAGGCATCATAGTCAAGGCCAATGTCTATATTAGCACATGGTTTGTTCTTCTCATGGTAATGACCAACCAACTGAGAAGCATCCATGAAAGACTTTAATTTAACTTCATTCTTCTCTATCTTTTCCCTCATCACAACTTCTATTTCACTAGCACACTTCATCTTGTTCTTCAAATATTCATTTTCCTGCTTGACATTTTCAAGCTGAACAAGCTGCAGCTCCAAATCTTGCTTCTCAATCTCAAGCTTCTCATTAGCTTTTGACAGCCTACTAACTTCCTCAATAGTTTCCACCATGCTTGTGTGGATATGGAACATCTTTACACTCATCTTTTCAATAGTTTCTTTATATTGGCTTGTATTTAAATAAATGGTAGTTAGAGTTGGTACCTCTGATTTTGATGAGAACGATTCTCCTTGCTCAAGAGCCATTAATACATAGTTTCCAAACTCTTCATTCTCATTTTCATCATCAGTATCATCCCAACTTTTGCCTTCTGTAATGTAAGCATTTCCAGAATATTTCTTCAAGAGAGCTTCATACTTTGCCTCCAATTCCAAATATGCCTTGTCCTTCTTTACCTTCTTGGGCTTCCTGCACTCAGTAGCAAAGTGACCCAACTCATCACAGTTGAAGCACCTTATCTTTGATCTGTCCATAGATCCATTTTTGTAGCCACCTTTGCTAACTAAGTTATACTGAGCTTTTGGTTTCCAATTGTTGTTGTTCGAAGACTGTCCCTTATATTGAGCATTCCTGAAGAACATGCACAACAAACACAGTATTTCAAAACTCACTAAATTTATATTAAAATTAAGTATGTCTTGCTACAATTCCTGGGTTCTTAAGAATATAAGAACTCGGCTTCTTCCTTGAGAGAGTACAAGAAAAATTTAGATTTGTTTGTTACTTGTTAAAAAAAGGACCAGTGTTTACTTTATAGATTAGTAAACACAGGTTTATATAGAATGCAATAAGATGTATTAAACCCCACTTTAAGTTATTAATAAAGCTTTAAATTTCTAGCTTAGTGAATCCTTACAAATCTTGTAGGCATGTGACCTTCCTTTGTCAGTTAATTTTGGCTCTTGATTTTGCACTCTTCAAACTGCTTTTATAGACTTTTCAATCTAAGTGATTCAATCTTTTGTTGATTGATAATCTTACATCTTTAACTTGTCTGAATTATGTACTTGAGATTCATATCGAGATCGCTAGTTTGTTTACTAGAGAATTGACATCTCGATAAGTATAATGGTTTATTGAAATCTTTGAGTTCTCTATAAGTGTCTTTAACTTGTCGAGGTCTCTGAGTTCTCTATAAGTGAACTTGGCTTGTCGAGGGCTCCAAAACTCTGCATGTAGAAATGACTTGTCGATATCTCTGAGATCTCTATATACATTTTGACTTGTAGATATCTCTGAGATCTCTAATGAGAAATTGACTTGTCGATATCTCCAATCTTCATATCTTCATTTTGACTTGTCGATATTTCTGAATTCTCTATATGCAGAAATGACTTATCGATATCTCAGAGATCTGTATATACATTTTGACTTATAGATATCTCTGAGATTTCTAATGATAATTTGACTTGTCGATATCTCCAATCTTCATATCTTTATTTGACTTGTCGATATCTCCGAGACTTCTCTATAAGCCATTTTGGACTTCTCGATAAGTCATTCTGGAGTTCTCGAATGACTTCTCTATATGACTTGATCTGTGATTTGTAGATATCTTGACTTAAAATATTTTTCCTAAACAAGATTTATTTAACTCCAAGATTCTTCACCTTTCTCTAAGGCATGATCTTTTTGATCTTCTTCTGGAGTTTATTCTTAGGTTTTAGACTGTTCACAGAAAAATACTTCAGTCTGATCTTTAACATTTTTACAGACTCAAGTAATACAATACACAATACAAATTTAGACTATCATACAACTTAATCTTAGGGCTGTCAATTTGACTTAGTCTTGTTATTGTATGGGCATGTCTTGCACAACAGGTAATGTAATATAGATAAAGAAGAAGTTCTTCTACGACAAAAAAATGTATTAATTTGCAGAAAGCAAGAAAACTGTTTGAGAAAAGAAGAAGCTCTTAAATACATGGATTATAGTTTTTTTGTATGAACTCATAATTTTTTTATGAATATATTTTAAGAAACCGAACACATGATCATTTTATCCAGATCTTTTATTCTAAAATATTTATCGGTGATTCTTATAACTGTAGCGAATATTTAGGAAAACAATTGTTCAAGACTATTTGAATTAAAATTTGTCATTAAGCATACGTTTAGGTAGATGAAACAGAATCTTGTGAGTGATATCTAAATTATTTAAAATATTTTCTTGAATCGCGTAAATCGTGATTTTCCCACCTAGTTTAGACATAATAGAAAAACAGTTTATTATATCACATTTGTAGACGGTTGGTAGTGGTATTATAGAAGGTCTTTTGATCGATTCTTGCACGTAATAAAATTTTTATTTATTTTTCAACAATGATTTTAATGAAAATTTAATAAAAATTTAATCATCTTATACAAAAAAATGAAGAGACACTGCATTGTCTCTCCAACTTCAAAACCTCAATTAGAAAAAAAAACTCTTCTAAAGACATTGTCTCATTCCTTAGGAGTTCACTCCGTACATTATCATCAAAACATCTTCACCACCACCATCATCGTCGTCTACAACACCTTCATCTTCCTCATACGAGTTTCCATGTGATATTTCAACCACTTAAGCACTCATCATCTCTTCGTCCTCGAAATATATTACAATTTCATCGTACTTATGTTCTTATAGAACTTTAAATTTTTCACGAGTGAGGTCAAAACCCATATCCAACATCTATAACTCCCTAACTCTTTCGAATAACCTCTTGTAAAGAATAAGTATAGTCATGTTCGTAACACCATCACGAGCCGACCACCTTACCAACCTATTCTCACTTTTATCAACAACCTTCACATGAAGAAACATGTCAGGATATTTATTACATTACTCGAACGGTTGGATCAACCAACATGATTAAGGTCTATGAACCAAAGCCATCCCTCCCATCTCATGAGAACCTCCAGTTATCAGTGTCCAAAATCACCAAATTTTTCTATATAAAGAAATCTCTCTCTAAACCCACAACAATAAAAGATCAAAGTTCATTATCTTTAAAAGTACGATTGTGATTAGTACATGAGTGTACATCTTCATAATTGCTCATTTGTTATTTTAAATTTTTTTATCATACTTATCATACTTAATTGACCGAGGTATCAATTTAAAATTATTTATAAAATAGAAGATGATTAATTAAAAATTAATCAAAATATTAATCAAACATATTTTAATATATTTTATTTTTTGAAAAATTTTATAAAATAAAATAAGAATTTCGAGTTATGTCATGATATATATTTTCTTTTGTAACATATTATATGTTATTTTATTTTTAATAATAATTTCTTCAATAGTCAATTAAGAGAGACACTATTTTGCCAAATACAAATTTTTGTCAGTCTCTATCTCTTTCTTTACCTCTCAAGGATCAAGTTTCATACGTGTTCCCCACTTTTTGTTATAAAACTCAACAAGATATTTATCTCTAAAATTTATCACAAATGTTAAGAAAAAAGATACAATATTATTGCAATCTAATAAGTTGATTTCATAAGAAATGAGGGAGAAATTCGAGTTTCAAATTCTGAAAACATATATTAGTAGTTGATATTAGCTTATGAGAAAGAAGAAGATTATAAAAAGACGGGGTTACCCTTATTATTATTAACCATATTAAGGTGATTTGACGGAGATACACGTAATGCTATGAAATTTAAATTTAATTATAACACGTAATAATTTTGAAGTGAAATAGACGCCAAACCGCAAAATAACTATAAATATACAAAATGCACTTTACTTTAAATATATATGTAACAAGACTGAACGATCCCGTGAAGGTTGGCTCAGTTGATTAAAGTGGGGATAACTATCCTCTTGGTCACAGGTTCGAATCCCACATGAGAAGAATTTATGATTATGCCTTCCGAGTCAGAGCATATCGCTTAAATGCGGTTTACAGGTTCACGTGGTTTGCAGACTATTCCGTGGGCCCGTGGGGTACCCAATACGCACACAAAGGGTAGCGGCTGCAGGTTCCCTATAATAAAAAAACAAGGCTTAATGAAAATTTGTTTGATCGTAATTTACTATAAGATCAAATATATACATAATTATAATTAACAAAATAAAATAAATGAACTTAAGGGATACTAAATTTTTTTATTATTCATATTCAAAATCCAATATATATTTTGAAAAATATAAATTTGTTATAATATGAAAATTGTAATCTAAAGTATAATGTAATATTTCTTAATTTGTGTTTGTGTACACGAAAATTGAACATTATTATAGGGAGAATTTCGTAAAATAGTGTTTTGGAGGCTATTGGCCGGAATAAAGATCAAGGGTGGTGTTTGAGGGCGGAGGAAGGTTGTATATGGTGGCTGAGCTTGTATGTTGACTCCTTAAGAAAGAATATGGTTTTTGTTATTCTCTATCAAGTGTCGACCCATCTCTCATACAAGTGTCTGCGTACCCTATTTATAGGGATCAAGCCTCACGTAGTTCTTGGGAACAAGTCACATAGGCCAGGGTTAGGGTTTCTTGACCCGTGCAGCCCAAGCCCATGATAAAGTAAGGCCTTCATCCAATTAGTCACGTAAATCTCGACCGGCTCCACACGCTTCCTACAATCTCGCGGCATCTCCGCATTTCTTCCCGTAATTGTAGAAATAACCCGCATCGGCCCCGAAATTTACGAGCAACTCAATCATCTATGAGTCACTTTCCATGTTACACACAAAATCCTTTAATACGGGCCGGCCTGGTCACCTCAGCCCGCACCGCATTTCTTCTCAATTAATAAATATGATGCTTCCTCTATTTCCATAAGATGTGGGCTCATGGGCCCAGCTCACGTATGGGCACCTGAGCCCAGTTCGCGTATGGGCACCTGAGCTCAGCTCGCATATGGGCACCTGAGCCCATCTCTCATGTGAGAGCCCAAATTACATGTGTGACCCCAACTCGCATGTGGGAATCTGAGCCCAGCTCGCACATCACGAGCCCAACTCGCATGCGCTGGCCCAAGTCATATGAACCCCCAATTCTAGCTCATATGTGAGAGCCCATCCCTTCAATACACCCATGGGGACCTGTTTAGGGCCCATGACCGAAAGCGGGCATAACAACTGCCCCCCAAAATTCCTGGTCGCATCTTGAGGCTAGAAATTTTCCAACATTTACCTGTAATCCGCGCAGGTGTGTCCGTACCAAGATTTTTTGATCCTGCGAGTGCGAGCCCACGAGGTCGCACCCAGCCGCCTCACATGTCTTTCAACGGTCATGAGTTTTAAGCCCATGACAGCTGTAGGATAGCTAGTGTAGGGATGCGTATCATCCTCTGAGATGACGACACGTGGCGCTTCCCCTTTCTCTCTCCTATATCCTATAAATATATGAGAATCTCATTTTAATTTCCACAACTCCAAGAACACTTAACAAACTTCTGCCCAATTTACTCAAGGATCTACCACGGCAAAAACCATCATCACTACAAGAATCGTTTACCGGCGACGATATTCTCCGGGAACAGATTCATCAGGATCATCCTACGATTCACCTACAGGTACCCTTTTGATCTTCAATCATTCATATTTACTTTTGTTTGTTCATATGTACCACTCGAGCACACACCACCTGTTCGATGCGATCCCACACACAATCACGAAACGCGATGCGAGCCCGTCTGCCCGCGTAGATCCTTAGGCGCGATCTCATGTGTGACATGAGGACTGAGGACACTTAGGTGTGATCCCATACTTGTTTCTACCTTTTTAGGGCCATACACTAATATTCACCATCTTTTACAGATGTCGAGTGCGACTTCAGCCCGCTCCTACGGATCGTCTCGCTCTTCTTCGAGCCCGGATCATTCATCTGCCAGCCCGTCTCGCTCTTCAGCTAGTCCATCTCCATTGAACCAATACCCACCTGAGCAACAAGGCTCAAAAGACTTTCAACGCGAGCTGACCTCCCTCTCTGGTCGTCTTAGCCAACCTATTTCTCCTAGTTCTACCATCACCCCTCAAGGGGAACTAACCATTGCTCGAGTTGAGAATTCGATGCGAGCAGGTGGCTCCGGCTCGCTGGACATTCACCTTGATCCTAACCCTGAAGACTATACCAGGGAGACTAACATCTATGTAACACCCCCAAATCCGGGGTCGGGGATCCGGGTTGTCACGAGTTCCATTTCCCTTAATAACACCCAATCTTAATAAATAATCAACTACTCTGTACTGTGACCCCACAATAAACACACACACCATAAGTTATAGTCTCAGAGATGAATATCCAAAAATAACACGAGTCATTTTATTCCACAATTATATGCCAATACACCTTAAAAGGGTTTCTGAATAAATTTACATTTCTTCGCCATTATTACAATTCATAAAGATACATAAGTCTGGTACATCAAAAGTTGAAAGCCTAGCCTATTGGTAGTTCCTACCTCAGCTACAGCGACATCAACGCTTCCAGAAAACTGCGGAACATTTTCTAACCGCTTGCGAATTGGAAGCTTGGTCCTGTTCATCTTGTCTATCTGATGTTGTGTGATGAAAGAAGAAAGTAAGGGTGAGCAACAAGCCCACCAAAATAATATGTAGAATAATTAACAATATATAAACATTCTCATAGTACTCGTGAAAGTCTTGGTCAAAAAAAATGAACCAAGTTTGATCTCTTATGCGACCAAGTCGCAAAATATTCAGTATATATACATATATACTTTTCACAATCTTTGAAATCCTCTGACCTTTATAATATACACAGAGTTCCAGTTTATAGCTGTATAAAAATATCGTTGCAAGGTGATCTCATATATCTAACCTTGTCTCAACGTTTTTCTGAAAATCTTTATCATGCATAAGATAATCAATAACCAGATATAAGTTGAAAAGATGAAGTTACAAGATACCCCAATATACTTATATCTTTCCCAAATACTACTTGAACTACCACCGTTCAAGTTATAATCAGTTTCAAAAGTTCATCACACTGATGAGACTACAAGATAAGACTTGAATAGATTCAATCTTTGAAATATCATTTGAAAGAAATGAAGTTACGAGATACTTCATTAAGTACCGATATATATATATACACCTATATATATATACATTTCATACACTCCTTGAAAACCTCTGTTATGAAAATTATAAACAGAGTTGCAATATCCAATGAATTTGGAAAAACAGAATTTTGGCATAAACCTGATATCTTGCTGATCAGGCAAAGATACCAATTAAGTCACCTTTTCTACTAGTAGATGGATGAATCCCCCACTGGTCATCACCCTGGCCACATTAGGGCCTTATGCTGGACTGCCACTCAGCCACTTTCGCATTGATGGACTCCCGCTGAGCCACTTACACTTTCATGGACGCCCACTGAGCCCATGTTGCTTATGCCGACTCAATAGATGGACTTACTTCCCGAACGTTGGGTAAGTAATCAATTCATTTATCAAAGCAGCAACCTCGTTGTGAATATAAAATACACCACAGAGCCGGATCCCTCAGGTTTTGAGCGAGTATTTAAATCCCCTTTTAAAGGAAGATCTTAAATATAAAAATGAGTTTTGGGATCCGCTCTAACCTTTAAAATCATTTTGAAGACTCGAAAACATTTTTAAGAATGTTTGGAGTAATGCTGATTTAATGAAATAAATCAGTCCCGATATATTAGAAAATATCTGAATATTATCATTTAAATAATATTCCCATAAAGGATATTCTCTATAAAAATAATTGAAGTAGAAGTTTTAAAACTCATACTTGAAATGAATAATAAATAACCAAAGATATACTTATATGAAAGCACGATCTTTATTTGAATAATCGAAAATAAGTTTGATTATCGAAACATTATTCTTTAATAAAATAAAAAATATTATTTAATAAAATAATCGGAGTCATAAGTCCTCGAATGAATATTCAAAAATAATATTCATTTAATAAATTAAGCGGAGTCATAAGTCCTCGAATGAATATTCAAAATAATATTCATTTAATAAATTAAGTGGAATCATAAGTTCTCGAATGAATATTCAAAATAATATTCATTTAATAAATTAAGCGGAGTCATAAGTCCTCGAATGAATATTCAAAATAATATTCATTTAATAAAATAAAGTTATCGAATAAACCTTATTCGATTAATAGTTTTGAAAACTATATCTATATATATATAAATATATAAATATATTATACTCGGGAATATCGACTCCCGGTTTAGAAAATGTTCACCATTGGGTCCCCTATACTAAGGGTATACGCAACTACTGCTTATCTCTAGCATAGGTATTATGCAACTTATAAGCATTGAATCAACAATTAGATATCAAGATTACGAAACAAACATGCATATAAATATCATATCACATGCTCCAATATATCGCAAGATTTGCTAATAACAATCATGCACTTATCACAGGATAATGCATATACATATATACATCACAACAACAGTATAACGGGTAGAAAACTTGCCTGAGTGTTCCCGGATAGACTTAAGCTTAGAGTGAGTCCGATAACCTATGAACAACAACATAAGTCGGAATTAAACCCCGGTCGCTTAAGAAACTAGACTTTAACTATTTAGAGTCCTAACGTTCGCTTTCGCGCTTAACGATTTACTTAAGTCGCTCGAGTACCCTCGGCTCCACCATTTTTAATAAATTAACCATTAAGGTTTTTAAGGCGATTCTTTCACGAGTACCTTACCAACTGCCTAATCCACTTTACATAATTGTTTTTTACCCCAATTAGTCATTTAAAGTCCTTTACCAAGGTTTCAAAATAAGGCGAGGGGTAATGGTTCGGTCGCGAAACGCCGTTACTTAAAACGGTCGTTTCTGCTAAATCGTACATCGGATTCAAGCGAACTACATACCAAAATGAAGCTTACGACACGATCTAGCTAAACATGGCAAAGTTACAGATTGGTCAGTGAGTTATCTGGTCTAAGATTCATGTACTACAGTCTAAGGAAAACGGGCATTACGACGGCTATGTTTACGAGTTTTCCAAGTTTCTCACTACACCAAAACCTCACCAAACAATCCACAATTATTAACACATCAAAACCTCAACTAAATAATACTATACCAGTCCTTATTCTCCAGATTCTTCATCTCAACCAACTACAATCAAGTTCTATTAACTATAACAAGATTCATTCTCCAAATCACTCCAAATTCAAATCAAACTACTAATAATCAAAGATCATGCTTCTCATTTAGAAAACCAACCATCAAACTCACTAATAATCAAAGTAAAGGCTAGGGTTTGAAGTTTATACCTTCCTTGAGAGGTGTTAAGTTACTAGGAAGCCTTAGGGAGCCTCCTACAAGCTTGATCTTTCCAAAGAAATCAAGAACACAAAGTTAGATTTTGAAGTTTCTAAAAGTCCTATTTAAAGAACTGTAAAAATGAGGGTCTTACCATACTTATTTGGACGAGACTTGTGAACAAGAGTTGTAGGCCATCTTAATACCTTTCCAAAGAGCTATAGAACACAACATTTGAGTGAGTATTGAAGGAGATATGGCAGTTTGAAGTTGCTGGGTTTGTTTTGGCCGAGAGCTTTGTTCTTGGAAGCAAAAGTCAACTCTCCTTCTTTTTGTTTTATGAAATAATGCTTGGTTTCTTCTCTTTTTGTCTTAACAAATGATATAAATTTTTTTACTTTGGTTAATTTTGCATGGTCCAAAATCAACCAACAAAACAAAATCCCTTTGTCATGCTTATGTCATCAAGCTTGTGTCATCTTTTAACACTTGTCTTCCCTTTGTGGTGTGATGACATCATCTCCCACTAACCTCTTTGATTAACCCTTAATTACTTGGCTAATGACCGCTTATCTGTTATACGGTTCGCTTAACTTTCGTTCTCGTTCGTCGTATGAGGGATCATATTCGGGATCTTATGATTTGGGTTCCCCTAAACCTTTCTCAATATTTTATATTCCTTTTATGATCCTCTCTTATAATCCTTGAATTTAAATCATTTTAATCATGTTACCTTATACTCAATTTTTTCGGTATCTGGTGGATTTTTGGGAAAAAATCAAAGTATCCGGATTCGAATTCTGATGACCTTTACATACACTCATTGTAATAACCCCAATTTTTGGGAAATTTTTGAAACCCTTATGAATAGTGTTTTTGCTGAATGAGAAAACTTTTCATGCCACACTATGTAGGGGTTCTGATATGGATATTCTGAGATTTTATTAGTACTTTATATGGGATATAAGTGTATGTAAAGATCGTCAGAATCCAAATCCGAACACTTTGATTTTTCCCGGAAATCCAATAGATACGGAAAGAATTGAGTATAAGGTAACAGGATAAAAAGGATTTAAATTAAAGGATTATAAGAGAGGATCATAAAAGGAATACAATATATTGAGAAAGGTTAAGGGAACCTAAGTAATAAGATCCCGGGTATGATCCCTCAAACGATAAACGAAAACGAAAGTTAAGCGAACCGTATAACAGATCAGCGGTCATTAGGCAAACGATTAGGAAGTTAATCAAGGGGATTAGTGGGGATGATGTCATCCAACCAATAGAAAGAGGACAAGGAGGGGAGGATGACATCATGAGGATGACACAAGCATGACATGGGAAGGAAGGAGGTGTGGTTGAATGAGAACCACACAAATTCAAGGGCAACAAGGTAATTGACTAAATCAAACACAAAAACAAAGCAACCAAGCCAAGTAAAATCATTTTCATCAAAATCAAAAAGAAACCAAGGCATTGTTCTTCATGCTCTCGGCCAAAACAGAACCAGAACACTAAAACTGCTGTATCTCCTTCATTTCTCACTCAAATATTGTGTTCTATAGCTCATTGGAAAGGTATTGAGATGGCCTACAACTCTTGTTCACAAGTCTCGTCCAAATAATCATGGTAAGACCCTCATTTTTACAGTTCTTTAAATCGGACTTTTAGAAACTTCAAAGCCTAACTTTGTGTTCTTGATTTCTTTGGAAAGATCAAGCTTGTAGGAGGCTCCCTAAGGCTTCCTAGCAACTTAGCACCTCCCAAGGAAGGTATAAACTTCAAACCCTAGCCTTTACTTTATTTGTTAGTAAGTTTAATGGTTGGTGTTGTGAAATGAGAAGCATGGATTGTGATTATTAGTAGTTTGGTTTGATTTGGAAGTGTTTTGGTAATTGAAGCTTGATTATAGTTCATAGGTCTTGATTGTGGTTGTTTGAGTTGAAAACCTTGGAGATTATGGACTGATGTGGTATGGTTTAGGTGAAGTTTTGTTGTATTGATGGTTATGAGTTGGTTGGTGGTTAATTGGAGTAGTTTAAACATTGGTAATCGCGTAAACATAGCCGTCGTAACGTCCGATTTTCTTTGGACTGTTTTTGTGCATAATATTAGGACCCGAGAACCCCCTGCTAGATTATGACCACTGCCATGTTTAGATAGCTCATGTTATGATCTTCGTTTTGATATGTAGTTCGTTCGATTCCGATGCACGGTTTAGGAGAAACGACCGTTTCAAGTAACGGCGTTTCGCGAACGAAACTTTTCCCCTCGCCTTACTTTGAAACATAGGTTAAAGACCAAAAAGGGTTAATTAATGTATGAAACATTTATGGTAAGTGTGTTATGCAGTTGGTAAGACACTCGCGAAGGAATCGCCTTAAAACTCGTAAAGGTTAAATTATTAAAAATGGTGGAGCCGAGGGTACTCGAGTGACTTAAGAGAATCAGTAAGCGCAAAACAAGCGTTAGAGTCTAAGTTAGTTAAAGTATAGATTTACAAGTGACTTTGGTTTAATTCCAACTTACTTGTTGCTTATAGGTTACCAGACTCGTCCCGAGCCATTCGTAACCCCCAGTCGCTCAGGCAAGTTTTCTACCCGTTATACTGTTGTTGTGATGTAAATATATGTATATGCATTATCTTGTGATAAGTGCATGATTGTTATTAGCAAATTTTGCGATATATTGGAGCATGCTGATATGGTATATATGCATGTCTGTTTCGTAATCTGGTTATCTATCTGTTGATTTCGATGCTTATAGTTGCATAATACCTATGCTAGAGATAAGCAGTAGTTGCGTATACCCTTAGTATAGGGGACCCAAAGGTGAACATATTTCTAAACCGGGAGTCGATGTTCCCGAGTATAATATATATATTTTTATATATATATGGTTATAGTTTTCCAAACTATTAATCGAATAAGGTTTATTCGATAACTTTTATTTTATTAATTGAATACTATATTGAATATTCATTCGAGGGTTATGACTCAATTTATTTTATTATTTGAATATGATTTGAATATTCATTCGAGGGCTTATGACTCAGTTTATATTATTTAATGATTATTAATTGGATATTCATTTGAGGATGTATGACTCCTTTATTTTATTTAATGAATATTATTTATAATATTCATTCGAGGTATTATGACTCCGCTTATTACTTATAATATTCTTTATTGTATTAAAGAATAAGGTGTCGATAGTCAAACTTATTTTTGATTATTCAAATAAAGATATTACTTTCGTATAAGTATATCTTTGATTAATTGCTATTCAGTCAAGTATAAGTTTTCCAACTTCTACCTCAATTATTCTTTATGGGAGTATTATTTAAATAATAATATTCAGATATTTCTTTCATATTGGGACTGATTTATTTTATTAAATCAGCATTACTCCAAACATTCTTAAAAATATTTTCGAGTCTTCAAAATGATTTTAAAAGGTAGAGAGGATCCCAAAACTTGTTTCCAAATTCAAGATCTTCCATTTTAAGGAGACTTGAATATTCGCTCAAAAATCTTGGGGATCCGGCTCTGTGGTGTATTTTATATTCGCAACATGGTTGCTGTTTTGAGAAAACAATTTGATTACTTGCCCAATATTCGGGAAGTAAGTCCATCTGATTGAGTCGGCATAAGCGACAGGCCGGGGTACGGTCTATGAATGTGTAAGTGGCTGGGTGGCAGTCCATCAACGCGTGAGTGGCCGGGTAACGGTCTAGCGCGAGGTCCTAATGCGGCCAGGGTGATGACCGGTGAGGAATTCATCCATCTACAGTAGAAAAGGTTACTTATTGGTATTTTTGCCTGATCAGCAAGATATCTGGTTTATGCCAAAATTCTTTTCCTTCCAAATTCATTGGATATTGCAACTCTGTTCATACTTTACATGACAGAGGTTTTCAGGAAATGTATGGGAGATATATATGAATATATTTATATATCGGGACTTAATGAAGTATCTCGTAACTTCATTATTTATAATGATATTCAAAGATTGAATCTATTCAAATCTTGTCTTGTAGTCTCATCTATGTGATGAACCTTTGAAACTGATTATAACTTGAACGGGGGTAGTTCAAGTAGTATTTGGGAAAGATATAAGTATTTTGGGGTATCTTGTAACTTCATCTTTTAAACTTATATCTAGTTAATGATTGTCTTATGAATGACAAAGATTTTCGAAAAAACGTTGAGACAAGGTTAGATATATGAGATCACCTTGCAACGATATTTTTTGTGTATACAGTTATAAACTGGAACTCTGTGTATATTATGGATGGAAGAGGACTTCCAAGATTTTGAAAAGTATATATGTATATATACTGAATATTTTGCGACTTCATCGCATTAAGATATCAAACTTGGTTCATTTCTTTTGACCAAGACTTTCATAAGTACTATGAGAAGGCTCATATACTATTAATCATTATACATATTATTTTGGTGGGCTTGCTGCTCACCCTTGCTTTATTTCTTCATCACACAACAACAGTTAGGAAAGATGGCCAGACTCCAGCAGACCCAGCGCAAGCGCGTGGGAAGCGTCCCGCGTCTTCCCGTTAATGTTGTAGCTGCTATAGCTGCAGAGGTAGATCTATTGTAGATCAGACCATTTACTTTTGAGAATCAATTATGTATAATTATAACTTGTGGCAGATAATGGCAATTAACTGTAAATTTATCAAGTAATCATTTTGGGTTGTAATAACTTTTAAATTGTGGATTCAAAGACTTGTACTTATTTAAATTTCATCTCTGAGACTATAACGGGTTGTGGTGTGTGTTAGTGTGGGGTCACAGCATAAGGTTATTTATTATTAATTAAGTGAAGTGATATTGTGGAAAGAAAGACCGTGACGACCCGGATCCCCGACCCCGGATCTGGGGGTGTTACAGAAATGGTATCAGAGCTAAGCGTTATAAACCTCAGAGATGATGGGACGTTAAGATAATAAGTTCACTAAGATAATAAGAACTCTTGCCAAGTTCATAGTCGGGCTACCTAACGTAGTACTGACAGTTAAAACCCTTATGGGAACCCTTATAAATATCGTGATAGGAGCGTAGTTCGTTATCGTATATGGTAGCGGGACTCCGAACCCTGAGGTTGAGGAGCAACATCGCGATGATATTTTATTACTAATTGGAGATCGGATTGTGGATCCGATAGAGTGTCCTAATGCAGGACCGGATGATGTTGATATTGAGAATTTAGCGGTTGAGGATGTTGTCCTAGAAGGGATAGTTGTTGAGGAGGATCCCATGGAGGATCCTGACAAGAATGAATAAAGGACCACTGAGGAATTGATGACCATGGTTAGGGCAACTACCAGAGGTAGGATTGGCCGGTCACTACCGGAGGTTCGTTCAAGTTGTAAAGATAGTAGCCCCTTTAACGCGGCTTACTCGTAAGACTGAGAAGTTCGAATGGACAGAGAAATGCGAGAACAGCTTTCAAGAACTGAAGCAGAGGTTGGTGATGGCCCCTATGCTGGCGTTGCCGGATGGAAAAAGGAGATTTTGTGATTTGTAAGTGACGCTTCGCATAAGGAATTAGGGTGCTTCTTAGCACAACAAGATAATCGTGTTTGCGTCAAGACAATTAAGGTAATATGAAATTCGATATCCCCGCCCATGAGCTTAGGCTCGTGGCAATAGTTTTACCCTAAAGATTGGAGGCACTACTTGTATGGAGAGAAGTGCGAGAATTACCTAAGCCATAAGTGCTCTAGTACATTCTTACGTAGAAAGAGCTCAACATACGCCAGAGGAGGCGGTTAGAGCTAATCAAGAATTATGATTGGGAGATTCTTTATCATTCGGGGAAAGCTAATATGGTGGCTGATGCCCTTAGTAAAAAGGAGAGACTCAAGATGATAATGTCTTTTGGAGAGTTTATAAGAGATTTTGAGAAAATGGAAATAGTAGTGAAGGTAACCGGAGCCGGTACCGAAAAGCTGTTTGAGATAGCAATACAGCCCGAATTATTGGAAAAGATCATATTGTGCCAGAAAAAGTTATGAATGAAGGCAGAGAGCCAACAAATAGATAAGAGGTTAATACCGAGAAAGATGAGAAGGGAATAATGAGGTATTCCTACAGAATTTGGGTTCCAAATGTTCAAGAGCTTAAAGATGAGATCTTAGATGAAAGCTAGTTTGAGGAATAAGATTTAGAGCAAACCCTGAACGTGATAGTCAGGGAGGTCGCCATCAAGATAGAAGGAACCCATGACATAATGGAGTGGAAAATGAGGATTTTAAATTAAAAGATGACCCCAATTATGGGGAGTAGGATGAAACATTTCATACTAAGGAAACAAAAAGTCGAGTAAGGAAAGGAGACCCGAGATGGTACCCCTATACGGCAATTCATGGACCTGTCTAAAGAGAACTTAGACTATTATCCCCAACCACCACCCTGAGGAGACAGTACGGTGAGAAATTCTTTCAGGACCTTTAAGTCGCTAAGCTCTCAGAGTTCCATGGAACAAGCTGACCCAGCTGAGGCAAGAGCCTGGCTAAAGGAAATAGAGGAATCATTTGAGATTCTAAATGATTGACGAACCACAAAGGACTGTTTTTGTCACTTACCCTCCTAAGAGAGAGGCCACCCGCTGGTAAAGACCAAGAAAGGCACGGAGCCAGAGGTTATAATAAACTGATTTAAGTTCAGTCAATTGTTTTAGGAAAGTACTTCCCAAGGTTATGGAGATAGTGTAAAAGCTTTAGAGACATAACAAAGGCAGACGAGTATGATGAATTATGAATCTAAGTTGTAAAAGTTATCAAGATTCGTTCTGAGGACACGAATCCAGAATGACGGGATGTATGAAATCAATGTTTATGTTGTGTTGGTCCATGAAATAATGATAAGAGAAAGGAAAATAAAAAGAAACTGAAGTGGAAAGGAATATAAAGGCAATAGAGTTTGAGGAATGATAAGGGAGTTGGGTATGAGGAAACCCTAAAGACTCGTAGCAATAGACATAGAAAAGTATGTAATCGTCAGGATGAGGGTGATATACCATGAGTTAAATTGATGGTTGAAGGTATATGTTAGATATATTTGATAATGTCATGGCTAATATGTTTTATGTTTAGATTTCAGATCTTATTTGAACAGAACAAATCAGTACTTAACTGATCAGTACTTATACTGGACGTCAGAACTTAAGGGATATCAGTACTTATGTTATCAGGAGATAAGTATCAGGAGATAGATATCAGAACTTAAGTGCTGAAGGACGATCAGATAAGGACAGTAGCTGATTAAAGTTAAGAAGATCAAGATAAACATAAGGAGAGATATGCATGAAGAAGGAATTCCGTAAAGAATGGAATACTTGGAAGAGAAGATATCTGATTGATATATATTAGGAAGCAGAATTATATTCCATATCAATTAGCGATTATCTTGTAACTGTGTAATATATAAACACAGACATAGGGTTTACACTATAAGTGTTATCATTATCGAGAATATTATTTACTGTAACCCTAGCAGCTCTCGTGATATTTTGTTTATCACTGAGAGATAACAGTTCCAGATTGTAACAGAGTTTATTGTTTCAATAAAGTTTGTTTTCTGTTACATAAGTTCTTGAAGTTTGATTTGATTGTAATAAACACTGTATTCACCCCCTCTACAGTTAAAGTGTGACCTAACAAGTGGTATCAGAGCCTTCTGTTAACACACATACAGTTAAAGATCCAAACACAATCATGTCTGACACAGAAACTCCAACTAAGCCTACCAAAACTGAGGAATCATCAAAGACATCAACTCAGAGTCGATATGAGACTATCAGAGTTCCCATATTGAGACCATCTGAATATCCCATATGGAAGGTAAGAATGACCATGTTTCTGGAAGCAACAGATCCAGAATACCTTGATAGAATCAAGGAAGGGCCTCACAAACCTACCAAGCTCGCTGTTGTAGTTGCAGGTGAAGCAGCAAAAACCGTACCAAAGGAAAAGAGTGATTACACTGCTGAAGATATAGCATCTATTGCTAAGGATGCCAAGGTACGACACTTATTGCATAGTGCCATTGATAATGTAATGTCAAACAGGGTAATCAACTACAAGACTGCTAAGGAGATATGTGATGCACTGGAGACAAGGTGTCAAGGAACTGAAACAGTTAAGAAGAACAGGAAGACAATACTCACTCAAGAGTATGAACATTTTGACTCTAGGACTAATGAGTCATTGACTGATGTATATGATAGATTTGTCAAACTCTTGAATGACTTGTCATTGGTTAATAAGGAGTATGATCTTGAAGATACAAACCTTAAATTCCTGTTAGCTCTTCCTGAATGTTGGGATTTGAAGGCAACAACAATAAGAGACAACTACAATCTTGATGAAACAACTCTTGATGAAATCTATGGAATGCTCAAGACTCATGAACTTGAGATGGAACAAAGAAGCAAGAGGAAAGGAGGAAAGTCAAGGACAGTTGCTCTCAAGGCTGAAGAGGAATCCCCCAAACCACCTTCCTCAAAGAAAGACAAGGGTAAAGCTCTTATCATAAAGTCTGATACTGAGTCATCAAGTTCTGAGAGTGATGATGACTCAGATTCTGAAAGCTTGCCTGAAACTGATGCTGATGAGGAGATGATGAAGCTGTGTGCTCTTATGGTGAAAGGAATCACAAAGATTGCATACAGGAAGTTCAGGAAGGGAAAGAAGTTTTCCAGGAAAGGCATAAGTTCTGATAAGAAGAATTTCAGAAGATCTGAAGGAAGAGGAGGAAAGTCTGACATAGGAGATTATGCTAATGTTAAATGTTATAATTGTGGTGAGAAAGGCCACATATCTCCTGATTGCAAGAAGACCAAGATTGACAAAGGCAAAGCTCTTGTCACAAAGCAGAAAAGCTGGACAGACACCTCAGACTCTGAAAGTGAGGAGAACTATGCATTGATGGCAAATGCTGATAAATCAAGTTCTGAGAGCAGTTCTGAAGCTGCTGAAACAAAGGTACCTCAGACTACTTATGCTTTTCATACTGATGATATTAATGAGTTGAGAAGATATCTTAAAACCATGTTTGTTAGTTATAGAGATCAAACTTTAACATGTGAAAGATTAACTTCTGAAAATCTTGCTTTTAGGAAAAGAAATGATTTCTTAGAAAAAGAGTTAGTCATGTTCCATCAAACTCAGAAGGATAGAGATGATACTTTTTATGTTAGGGATGAAGTGTTAAAAATGAATGAATCTCTAAAAACTGAGTTAGAAAAGGAGAGAGAGATTATCAGAACTTGGACTAACTCTGGCAAAACAACTCAAAATTTGCTAAGCAGTGGAAACTGGAAAGAGGGCTTAGGTTATGGAGAAAATAAAAATGAAAAAGGAACTGTATAAATTAAGCCTGTTGATAAGCAAAAGCCGAAGTTAAAACCTGTTAAGTTTGTAACTGAAAAATCTGAAAATGAGAAATCAGAAGTTAAAAAGGAATTAGCTTCTGACAAACTAAAACAGGAAAAGACAGCTGAAGTTAACATAGGCTTAATGACAAAGAAGCAGCTTAAGCATAAGCTGAAAGATGTTAAGAATGCAAACAAGGTAAAATCACCTAGGAAAAACAGGAATGGAAAGGAAGGTGTAAATAAAAGCAATAACTATAAATCTGTTCCTGATGCTCCTAGGAAAGCGTGTCATAACTGTGGAAGTTCTAACCATCTGGCTTCTTTTTGCAGGAAGAATAAGAATATTAACTCCTTATCTACAAAATCAGGAGTTAAGAGTCAGTATGTTAGATACAAACCACAAGATCCTTGTTTTCATTGTGGTAGTTTATGGCATTCCATTTATACTTGTAAGGAATATCATAGTTTGTACTATGATTATTATCAAATAAAACCTTCTTTAAAGAAAGTTTCTGTTGTTCCTTCTAGTGTAAGTTCTGATTCAAAGTATGGTAGTATAAGTTCTGATAAGAAAACTGTTAACATAAAATCTGATGCTAAATCCGCTGCAAATGTTAACAAACCTAAAAAGGCCAAAGGATCCAAGCAAGTCTGGGTCCTTAAAACTAATAATTAGTGGTCTTTTTGATTGCAGGGCAACAGGAAAAATATTTTAGTTTTGGACAGTGGATGTTCAGGACATATGACTGGAAATAAGGCCCTGCTATCAGACTTTGTGGAGAAAGCTGGCCCAAGTGTTTCTTATGGAGATGGCAACATTGGAAAAACTTTGGGATATGGCAATATCAATCTTGGGAATGTCATCATTAAAGATGTAGCTCTGGTCTCAGGACTTAAACACAACTTACTGAGTATAAGTCAAATCTGTGACAGAGGTTATCATGTTGATTTCTTTGCAGAACATTGTGAAATAGTTAGTAAATCTAAAGAAAAAATTGTTCTGAAGGGATTCAGGCGTGGTAACATTTATGAAGCTAAGCTTTCAACAAGTTCTGATGGTTCTGCAATCTGTTTAGTGAGTAGAGCCTCAACTGAAGAAAGCTGGAATTGGCACAAGAAACTCTCTCATTTAAATTTCAACAAGATAAATGAACTGATCAAGAAAGATCTTGTGAGAGGACTGCCAAAATCAGTGTTTGTTCCTGATGGTCTTTGTGACTCATGTCAGAAGGCTAAACAAAGAAAATCTTCGTTCAAGAGCAAGACTGAATCATCAATTCTTGAGCCTTATTATCTACTTCATGTTGATCTATTTGGTCCAGTGAATGTCATGTCTATTGCAAAGAAGAAATATGCGTTGGTCATAGTAGATGAGTTCACCAGATACACATGGGTGTATTTCTTGCACACAAAAAGTGAAACTGCATCTATCCTGATTGATCATGTCAAATATCTGGATAAATTGATCAAAGATTCTGTGAAAATTTTGAGGAGTGATAATGGCACTGAATTCAAGAATCTGATAATGGAAGAGTTCTGCAAAAATCATGGAATAAAGCAGGAATTTTCTGCTCCTGGAACTCCACAGCAAAATGGAGTTGTTGAAAGGAAGAATAGAACTCTCATTGAAGCTGCACGAACAATGCTTGAAGAAGCAAAGCTTCCAACCTATTTCTGGGCTGAAGCTGTGCAGACTGCTTGTTTTACTCAAAATGCAACACTCATTAACAAGCATGGAAAAACACCATATGAGATGGTGAAGAACAAGAAGCCAAATCTCAAATACTTTCATGTATTTGGATGTAAGTGTTTTGTTCTCAAGACTCATCCTGAACAGCTATCCAAGTTTGATCTAAAAGCTGATGAAGGAATCTTTGTTGGATATCCACTTTCTACAAAAGCCTTCAGAGTCTATAATTTGAGAACAAAAGTGGTCATGGAATCTATCAATGTCTCTTTTGATGACAAGAAGATCACTGGACTTGAAGATTGCATTGATCATGATCAGCTGAGATTTGAAAATGAAGATTCATATTCTGATACCTCAAGTCCTGACAGTCTAAGTCCTGATACTGTAAATTCTGATGGATTAAACTCTGATGTTATTGAAACTGTGGTGACTACGTCAAAGGAAGATGCATCAATGTAGGGGGAGCATACTCAAGATATTATCACATCTCAAGAAGCATCAGAACATACATCTGGCTCTTCAAATTCTGATTCGTCAAGTTCTGATAAGTCAAGTACTGACAGTACTGAAAAGCTAAATACTGAAGGATCCAACTCAGAGAGCATAGTTTCAGGGGGAGCATCAGAAAGTGAAACCGAAGACAGCATGAATCATGGGGGAGCATCCAGTTCTAGAGAAAATCTTCCATCTGCAAGGAAGTGGACAAAATCACATACACCTGATTTGATAATTGGAAATCCTGAGGCAGGTGTCAGAACTAGAACAGGTACTTCGAATGAATGTCTTTACAATTCTTTTCTCTCTCAGTCTGAGCCAAAGAAAGTGGAAGAAGCTCTTCAAGATGCTGATTGGGTGCAAGCAATGCAGGAAGAGTTGAATGAATTTGAAAGAAACAAAGTCTGGACCTTAGTGCCAAGACCTAAGAATAGATCGGTTGTTGGTACAAAGTGGGTATTCAGAAACAAAACTGACAGTGATGGCATAATTGTAAGGAACAAAGCAAGGCTGGTTGCAAAAGGATATTCTCAACAGGAGGGAATTGACTATGATGAAACATTTACGCCAGTTGCTAGGTTAGAAGCCATAAGGATATTCATGGCTTATGCTGCTCACAAAAAGTTTACTGTCTTTCAAATGGATGTGAAAAGTGCTTTTCTCAATGGAGAATTGGAAGAGGAAGTATATGTTGAACAACCTCCAGGCTTTGTAGATTCCAAACATCCAGATTATGTCTACAGGCTTGATAAAGCACTTTATGGACTTAAGCAAGCTCCTAGAGCATGGTATGAGACTTTAGCTCAGTTTCTTCTGGAAAGTGGATTCAACAGAGGAACTATTGACAAAACACTGTTCTATCTCAACCATGGCAAGGACTTACTTTTGATCCAGATTTATGTTGATGATATTATTTTTGGGTCTCCAAATGACAAACTTTGCAAAAAGTTTGCCAAACTAATGCAGTCAAGATATCAGATGAGTATGATGGGAGAACTTAGTTATTTTCTGGGCCTTCAAGTCAAGCAGAGTGAAGAAGGAACTTTTATTTGTCAATCTAAGTACACCAGAAACTTGCTGAAGAAATTTGGAATGCAAGACTGTTCAAGTGCATCCACTCCCATGGCCACTGCAACAAAACTGGATAAGGATACTGGTAATTCAGTAGATATTACTGATTACAGAGGTATGATTGGCTCACTTCTCTATCTAACTGCTAGTAGACCAGATATCATGTTTGCTACCTGTCTTTGTGCAAGATTTCAAGCAGATCCAAGAGAACCTCACTTAACAGCTGTAAAAAGAATCTTTAAGTATCTTAAAAGAACAGCTGATCTAGGATTATGGTATCCTAGAGAATCAGATTTTAAATTAATAGGTTACTCAGATGCAGATTTTGCAGGTTGCAAAATTGTCAGGAAAAGCACAAGTGGTAGCTGCCAATTTCTTGGAGGCAGGCTGGTTTCTTGGTATAGCAAGAAACAAAAGTCAATTTCCACATCAACTGCAGAAGCAGAGTATATTGCTGCAGGAAGCTGCTGTGCACAGATTCTTTGGATGAAGAATCAGTTACTGGATTATGGGTTAACATATTTCAAAATCCCTATTTACTGTGATAATCAAAGTGCTATTGCTATGACAGGTAATCCAGTTCAACACTCTATGACAAAGCACATCAGCATCAGGTACCATTTCATCAAGGAACATGTGGATGAAGGTACAGTGGAATTGCATTTTGTTCCCACAGATCAACAAGTAGCAGATATCTTCACAAAACCACTGTATGAAGCTACCTTTACAAAATTGGTAAATGAACTTGGAATGATTTCAGGTTCTTTCTCTAAATCTGCTTAAACTTGTTCTATGTTATCAGACTTTATGATCAGTATTTACAGAATTAATCTCTTTGTATATTCTGTGCATTAATTGATAAATGTTGTTAAGTACTGACTGTTGTCTGATACATATCTCTTAACTCTAATAAGTGATATATCTGTTTAAGTAATCATTCTATCCTATGAGGATAATTGTGCTAGATACTGACCTACTAGTCTTCAATAAACAAATGATCCCATGAAAGAAGTAATTATTTCTGTGGAAATCTTATGACACAAGCAAATTCTGATACTTGAGCTTAGTTTAGTTTACTTTATTCATCTTATTACTAAGTCCCAAATTAGAATAATGCTACTCATCTGTCTAAGTTCTGATTCTAGTAAAACTGCTGAATGTACTAAGTGCTGATAAACCTCACTTATCAAAAGAAGAAGAACAAGAATCAAAGAATAATATCAGGTACTCCTTTGAGATCAAGAGTAAAAATGTGAATGGGACGACCCAAGTGCATAGCTGGTATTAAGTAAATATGCATTAGAAAAGCAAAATATTTTTCTTGGTGACTGTTCACACTCTATGATTACTGGAGAAATACTCTGATAATAGCATAAATTCTGATAAGCAGTCGTGACTCACTTACACTGAGAAGCCACTGTAAAAGAGAATTTTAAAGATGCATAAAATTAGCACAAAAACAGTTGAGGTGGACTCATGCATGAACTCATTTATCAGTAGGTTTCAGGATAATGACAGCTCTTTAGTAAAATTTTAATTATGACTTATTTCTAAGATGTACTGAAGTAAATCAGACTTTACTCTTTATTAGTTATTTAGCTTAATGCACACACAAATCACTCCATATGAATGATGAAATTTTTGTGGTGGTCTATGTTCTTTTAGACAAACAGTCACTGTGTCCCTTCGCACAAATTCTGAGGACACGTTCTAGTTATATGGTCTGATGATTAAGTCCTGAAGACTATAACTCAGAACTTGTATGAAAACTTACTAAGATAGATATTCCTTGTTCGAGTTAAGACATTATGTTCTGATGACTGTTAAGTTTTGGTATAGGTCTAAGTTCTGATTTTTCAGTCTAACCCTTTACTTGACTTATCTGTGAGTAAAATTGGTAACAGTCTCAGATTAATTTCGAAATGTTGAAGTGGAAGATTAATAGTCTATGGTTAAAACATAATGGCACTCGTCCTTGAACAGTTCACTCTTGTTACATGTGCACATTCCTTTTCCAATGACTATTATTCTTTTTTTCAAGTCTAGGGAGACGAGGTAGACTTAACTCTATCTGTCAGCATTAAATATCTTCGCGTCTCCTGGCATTCTCTTGCCTACAAAATCAGCCACTTCACTTTAGCCCTTTCATCAATTTTTCTCACAATCATAACTTCATATTCTTTTTCAAAAGCATCATGGTTCGATACAACATGTTTTTGAATTACCAAACTTTTCATATGGAGCTTAGCTGCGCCGACTGGCAGCAGGAGTGGCATGTAACTGCCATTCCTGAAGAGATATGGGGCTCTGTCCCACAGGAGGTGCTGAACCAACTTCTGTTCTTCGAGATGGACTACCAGCTTCATCTTGATCGATTGGAGGCGGAACGGCGGGAAGCTATCCGTCAGCAAGAGCGAATCATTCGACTCGCTATCTTGTTTGTCGAAGATAGGAAGAGGAAGATGACTTAATCTTGTCTTCTTCCTGTTCTTCTTCATCCTCAGCATTGTCAGGCTTCTTAGCTAGGACTAAGGCTGTTGATGTTAGATTTAGAAGCTTAGGACAAGAATGTAAAAGTTCTGATGTAATTTCAATTTCATCAATGTATTATTTTGATATATTAATGGAATTTGTTTTAAGTCTTATGATCTTGTCTCTGAGAAATTTTGATATGCATTGATAAATCCTGATAAATATTCTGATGATCGTATAAATTGTGTCTGATTTTAAGTTCTGATAATGTTTTATCAGTACTTACTTAACTGATTGATTTTACTCTTTCTCACACACAGTTTTTTTCTCAGAATATTAATATTGCAGAGTAAAATATTTGAATTAGTGGGCACAGTTTCAATTTTCAATTAAAACTGATTCACCTTGATTAATGGAATCTAGGTAAGTGGAACGGTTTGTTTTTCCTTGAAAAACTGCAAGTGGGTGGTAATTATTCCTTATTTACCGTGCCCATTACTTTTTGCTTTCTCTATGTAAAACAGGTGTCAAGGTATTTCCCACTACTTTTAAATGCATGTCTGCCATGTGTCCTCAACGGTTACTTTTTGTGTATAAGTAAAAGAGAGCAAAGATTGTCAAATCTTTTATTTACCATTATATTTTATCTCTCTCTTTACTTTTAACCTCTCTCATCTCCTGACGATTTTCTTTTCAGAGGCATTTTCTCAAACACATTACAGGTTACCGTTTTCTTATCAAAACATAATGGCACCCAAGGACATTCTCTTTGATGGAGCAAAGTTTGTTCCAAATAACTTCTCTGCGATACTACACACTACAGAGGCACCCTCTGAATTTCATTTTATTCAAGACTTTTTCACAAGTTCTGATATTGGGTTTGCTCTAACTGAGCCTACATCAATTTCTGGGGTTCAAGTACTGGAGTTTTGGAGGAGTGGAGTATATGACAATGGTGGTGCTCACGGGTCCCCAAGTTTAATATTTTCATCAGGGGAAAATGAGTATGTTGTGACTCTGTCTACGGTTAGACAGGCATTACAGCTTCCTGAGGACTGTGTTTATTCTACTGTTGATGACTCAGTTCTTCAAAATATGATGGTTAGTCTGGGATATGAAGGGACATTGACCAAGCTTGGACAGTTGAAGAGATCCTTCATACGGAGGGAATGGAGTTTCTTCTTTGATTGCATTACCAAAGCTTTCGCCAACAAATGTTCAAATTTTGATGCAATTCCCATATTCAGCCAACAAATCGGGTATGTACTTCTAAATCACACTGATTTTGATTATGCACGTGCAGTTTTGGGTTCTATTGGGGATATGATGACAGAAGATCGCAATACTGTATATTTTGCAAGATTTTGTCAGCTTATTTATAATTTTTGTTGTAATTCTCCCCAAAATTTTGGTGATCTCATTCCATCTTTCAGAATAGCTAAGAGAGCTTTTACTGATTTATTATCTTCTGATAATAAAAAGGTTGTGTTAAGACCCCTCTTAATACCTTTATCTGTCAAACAAGCCTTAATCACCTATGATCCTGTTAAGTACACTGCACTTTATCCTGATGTTCAAACATCAGAACCTGGTTCATCAGCACCTACCATCTCTACTCAGCCACCTCAAACCTCTCAACCATCTCTCAGAACGTATCTCAAGTCCTATGTGAAACCTACATCTTCCAAGCCAAAGAGAACAAAGACTGTTTCTCACACACCTCAGAAGAAGAGGAGGATCACCTTGAGAGATGACTCAGATTCTGAGGGACCGATTCTTTCTTCAGAACCTGTGGTAACTGCAGCTGAGAAAAAGATTTCTCAGAAGGTTTCTGAACTTGGAGGATCTAAGCTTCTCAAGAGGCTTAGAAAAATGACAATTCCTGACACTTCCAAGGACTCTCAATTACCAAGGACATACAAGAAACAGAGGACAAAAAGGCCAGTTTCAGATGATGATGAGGAAGCAGCTAAGGAAGGGGATCAGGAATCTCTGATCTCACAAGAAAAAGAATTTGCTCCAGTTACTTCTTCTCCATCCACTCCATCTCAGGAAACTGTATCTGATAAGGCTAATTTCCCATCTGTGTCTCTTGGTCATCAAGGCACAAGTGCTGATAATGCTGATCAACACTTAGTTGTGCCTGGAGTAATTTTCTTAGAAGCTTCAACAGCAACAAATCTTTTGCCAACAACTGTTACTGATGCTATTAAAACTCCAGAATTATCTAAGTCACCTTCTCTGCATCTAGACACTGATGATCAGACTTTAGGTGAGCATCAGGATTTGGTTGTTGATCAGAACTTAGCATCAGATCAGCAATTAGAGGATGCTGACGCCTCCATTGCTACTCACACTGCTATTATATCAGATGATGTTGATTCTATAAGTTCTGATGCTGCACATGCTGGAGATACTGGTGATGCTGCTCCAACTGCAAATACGGATGCAGCAGGTCCTTCAGGACACATTCCTCTTTCAAAGTCTGAACTAGTAAAGAAGTATGTAACAGAGGAACCACCAGTGCCTTGGAGTGAAACTCCTGCAGGACAGGAGTGGACTAAGGAATGGAACTCAGTCTCATGTATTCCATCTGCGTTACATCTTACTGAGCACTTTACTAAAGCTGATGAAATGTTAAATTCTGATGATTTCAAAGCTCAGCATCGTGTCACTGCATTGAGTACTAAAAATCTACAAGGTCTTCATTCAACTACTCATGCCGAAATACACAAGATTCAGGAGAACTTTACTAAACAAGAACAAGTTTGGAAACTTGATAAGAAAAAGTTCTTTCAACCATCTATGGACAGGATTGCTTATATTGAGAAGACTCAAGATCGCCAACAAGCACAGATTGATAAAATTCTGCAAAATCAAGCTTCTCAGCAATCACAACTGACAGACATCCAATCTTCAGTGGAATTGCTTATCTCTCTTCTACTTCCTGCTGATGCCAAAAAGGGGGAGAAAGTGATTAAGTCCAAATGCAAGGATGACAAGACCCTGCAAGGAAAGGATGATGAAAAAGATGACCAAGGAAACTCTGGAATGGGTGGAGGTCATAGTCAAAGTAAAAGATTCTCATCAAGAAGTGCTGAAATTGCAAGTCACAGGATAAGTTCTGATACTGGGAAGAGATTAAGTTCTGATACTGGTAAAAGAATAAATTCTGATGAACTTCTAGATCTTGATGAAGAAATGTCAAGACAGTTATTTCTTCAAGAAAATCCAGGAATGGACTTGGAAAGTTTAAAGGAAGAAGAAGCTAGACTTAAATCAGAGAAAGTCACATCTAAATCTGAAGCTTCTGGTAAAAAGTCACTTCCAAAACTGAAAGGTATTGTGATTAAAGAAAAGGCACAAACTGAAGCAACATTTGCTAAATAACAACCAAAGATAGATCCAAGATCCAAGGGTAAAGAAAAGGTTGGTGAACCTGTTAAAGTCTATGTACCTCCTGAAGATGAAGAAATTACTGATGACAAAGATAATCTTGCTCTGACTTCAAGAAAAGTTCTTAAAACAACCTCTGACACAGCTCAAGTTGTTCAGAGTCAAGAAATTAAAAGTTCTGATATTCAAAAGAAGCAAGTAACCTCTGACACAGCTCAAGTTAACTTGATATCAGAAGGAAGATCAAATACACTCCTACCAGGATTCACTAAAGCAAAACAAACTCAACATTTGAAGACTACTGCAAGTCGTTTTGAAGCTAGAGTAGTTACTGGAAAGGAAGCAAGAGATAAAACTGGATTGGGAAGTGCTGATGAAAGAAGAGTACACAACACTACTGATGATCCAACTTCCTTGTGTGAACCAGGTATTGGAGCAACTCCTGAAAGATTGAATCAATTGGAATCTGTACAAATGGTTTACCATACCTACTTGAAGGAACACATCTTGTTGTATTTCATGACAGATGGTAGGGTTTATCATATAAGACAAAATGCCATTCCATTGAAGTATTTTGAAGAATTGCAGCATGTATTATTCTTACTTCAAGTGGATGACAGATTGACAGGGACTGCTGCAAATTATTTGAAAGAACAGATTCAGAGACAGAAAAGACTTTATTCTGTTAAGTCTGACAGCATATATGTTCCAAAGTACAGAAATCACAATGGTGATATTGTTGATATGAAGCCTAATACTGCACAGATCAGAACATATCTTGGTATTAAGGGGCTTGAATTCAATCTAGAGTCTAACAAAGCTTATGTCATAAGACTAGATCGGGAGTTGAGAAGAGCAAAGATTAATGATCTCAGAGCTGCAATATTTCAAACTGGTGAAGATACTGCAGAGCTTAAAGATGTCAAACGGAGAATGATTGATGAACTCAGATATGCTGAGAAATGTTTGTTGAAGAATTATCTCAGAACAACTCCTGACATCAGAGAGATCAGAAAATGATGAAGCCAAGTCAAAGATCTACAACTACTTAAATTCTGATGTGTATACAGACTAAAGTTCTTATCAGAAGTTGAATTGGTAAAAGCTTTAAGGACTGTAAGTTGTAGTTATTTTGTCTATTTCTCATGCATTTGTACTTAATGTTTTTGACATCATCAAATATCTGTTAAACTTGTATATTTTGCTAATTTACAAGTTGGGGGAGATTGTTAGATATATTTGATAATGTCATGGCTAATATGTTTTATGTTTAGATTTCAGATCTTATTTGAACAGAACAAATCAGTACTTAACTGATCAGTACTTATACTGGACGTCAGAACTTAAGGGATATCAGTACTTATGTTATCAGGAGATAAGCATCAGGAGATAGATATCAGAACTTAAGTGCTGAAGGACGATCAGATAAGGACAGTAGCTGATTAAAGTTAAGAAGATCAAGATAAACATAAGGAGAGATATGCATGAAGAAGGAATTCCGTAAAGAATGGAATACTTGGAAGAGAAGATATCTGATTGATATATATTAGGAAGCAGAATTATATTCCATATCAATTAGCGATTATCTTGTAACTGTGTAATATATAAACACAGACATAGGGTTTACACTATAAGTGTTATCATTATCGAGAATATTATTTACTGTAACCCTAGCAGCTCTCGTGATATTTTGTTCATCACTGAGAGATAACAGTTCCAGATTGTAACAGAGTTTATTGTTTCAATAAAGTTTGTTTTCTGTTACATAAGTTCTTGAAGTTTGATTTGATTGTAATAAACACTGTATTCACCCCCTCTACAGTTAAAGTGTGACCTAACAATATAAGAGATACATATATATTATCCCCTGTAAGTTGGGAGGATTCGAAGAAACCTTGAGATAGTTCGAAGGATAAATAATGAGACGCGGATAGACTGAGGAGACAAGAAAGTAAGAAATTAAGAAAATTGGATGAAGGAAGTGATCTTCAAGAATGTGAAGTGTAAGACTGGTGGCTTGATACCCAGGAAGGGAGACGCCAGGTATGAAAGATATCCCAATATTGAGATGACTGTTGAGATAAACAACAAAAGTAAATAAGGATTTATTAAGAAGAAGTTCACGTTGAACACGACCAATATCTTCCAGATCATCCATGTGATCATTACCAAATCAGGAAAGACAAGCGGATAACCGTTGTTATCTTTTGGAGGCCATATGGATTGACCTCAATTTGAATAAGGATGCTATTATGAAGTTAGGTATAGACTATCGAGGTGGGAATGATGAATATGATAATCTATCAAGGATATATGACTTGATTTATTCGTGGAAGGATGCAGGTACCTTTTTAAGGTGGAATTAAGGATAGAACATTGGTAACTTAAAATGAATCCTAGGGGACTGCATAAAGGTTGGCATGTCACCCTTAATAGGGACAGTATGAGTTTTGACAGTATGATTGGGAAAGGGTTAAGGTAACAACAACCTTTAAGAATCAGTGGAGAGATTTTACAGAAGTATATAGACAATGGTTCTACTATTAGTAAATGGTATTGTGATATGCCCTGTATCTAGGGAATACAGGAGGAACGATTAAAGGATAACCTTAGAGGTTTTATAAGGAAAAAGGTAATATTCAAAATTCTCAAGAATAGGATTGTGGATAAAGGAAATATGACGTAATTATAATGATGCCAAGTGGGGCACGTGTTAAACCACGAGAAAGTATGGATCGAACCAGTAATGGTCGAAATTGTTCAGGGCAATTAGGACTTAAGAAAAAAAAATGTTCTAAGTATGATTGAGAGTCAGTCTTGACAGTGATTAGCCTCTAAAGAATGAGGCAATAACTTATGGAAAAATGGTGATATTTTTTTTCCCATCTGATTTTAAGGAAAACATCTTCACTCAAGCAGTGATCGGAAATAAGGTAGAAAATTTATTTGGAGGTGGTTAAAATGACATTGACTGTAAGGAAATTTTACTATCAGGAAAGGCCAAAGAGGTGGCCGACACTTTAAAGGTAAGTGGATAATTATAGGCGCTTGTGCCAAAAAAAAAAAAATACAGTGATGATGGTTAAAACTGTGAAGGTTGTATTATGGTTTGGAAGATTGACATTCCTTCTAATGACTGTGCAATACCCAACCGTAATAGTAGTTGGTAAAGGTTTAATTCGTGTAATCGCCATGAACGGGCTATCTATCTTAGAAGGTCCTATCTTGAGATAAGCCAGGACCATGTTTCAAAAAGGACTAGATGAACCCTTGAGTTAATTCTTCTATTTAGGGCGTATGATTAAGAATGGTATTAACCTGCTATCGTTGCTTTGATTGAAACTCTTCTGCACTTTTATCTGCTTCATGTCATGTATGTATGTCAGGATCAGGAGTGTTCTTAATGAATCAGGAATGGTGATTATGTTACCTCCTTAGAAGGATTTGATACGAGATGTATGGACTCTGTATGGTTAGCTATTAAGACTTCAGGGAAAATGAATGACTACAGTGGGTCAGTGGTGGACCATAGTAAGGCAGCAATGATTCTGCGAGTAGTGAGCTGATTACAACCATGAGAGTTGTATTGGAATGGGTGTTGAGATTGAGTACCACTAATCGGGTCGTGGTAGTGTATAAGTTATCATTGATAGACTAATTAAGTAGAGTATCTACCTGGTGAATTATTATTCTTTCTTATCAATAGAGAGTCGTATTATTATACGAGGAAGGTTGCGGTGCAAGCATAGAATTCTAGTAGCGATGATGTATAGAATGAGATCCCAGATTCGATTTTCGATGTCGAGGGAGTTTCAAAGGTGATTGTGTATAAGCTCGAGGAAGAGCATGGGTCCATAGAATGATGAACGGAATAGAAATATTTAGGCATGTGAAATAGGATGCTATAATACTTGATGTTGATATAAATACATATATGTTTTGTTCTCCTATGACAAACCTCTATAGTTCAGAGGTAGGTTCCAAGCCAGATATTTTGTGGCAGTATATTTTTTTATATATATACAATTCTCTTCAGTTCGTTCTTTTCTCTTCTTTTCATTTCATGTAATTTGAGAAGAACAACCCTTCCAGAAGGGGAGGTATTGCCGAATGACTGTCTATCTGTGTGATAGAAGCCTAGTAGGATACCAACTATTGTTTAATTGCTTGTCAAGTACTAAAGGCTGGCCACCTTTTGTACTAACTAAGCGATATAACAAGTGTTCATGATCATAGTGATCTCTCAACAAATTCCTTTACTTCTATATGAAGGATTAAGCTTCCAAAGATAGAAGCAGCTGAAAAAGGAGTAGTAAAGTTATGGTGGTATTCAGAATGGAAACACGTTCATGATACTAAGGTTGACGTGGTTATTAAAAGGTTATAGAACACTAACGAGCAAAAGTGTAACCAGTATAATATTATGTACGGAAGATAGTAACAACTACGAACTGGAAAATGATGGGTAGTGAGAAGCAAAAGATATAATGCTAGAAGCTATGATGAGAGCCGGTGCAATAGACTTGAAAGAATTTGGAATGATCACTTAACGCAGATTAAGTTATCTCACGATAATCGATCGTATGTTAGTATCGAGTTATCGCCTTATGAGATCCTTGAGGGAAGACAATGTCGATCTCCCTTATGTTAGGATTAAGTTGTAGAGCGCAAGATGCTCGGACCCGCAGTTGTCCAAAGGACCAGGGATATAATAGATCTAATCAGAGGACGGCAGGTAGTAGCCCAAGATGGACATGATAAATATGTTGATTTGACACGAAAGGACAAAAAATAGGAAGTAGGGGACCTAGTGTTGTTATAGGTATTCCCTTGGAAAGGAAGGATGAGGTTCGGAAAGAAATGAAAGCTAAGTCCACGAATTGTTGGACCCTTGGATATATTAAGACATATTGGGAAGTTATCATATGAGCTAGCCCTAACCCCGAACATGTAACAAGTTCGTAACGTGTTTCACGTATCAATGTTAAGGAAGTGTAATTCAGATGCCAGATAAATAGGGCCATATGAGCGCATAGACATGCAACCCGACGTAACCTATATGGAGCAACCAGGAAGGGTTATAGAGTGAAAAGGAACAAGTGCTTAGGGGAAGGATTATCAAACTAGGCAGAGTTTGGTGGCAGGACCACAATATGGGAAAATTGACTTGAGAGTTAGAAAGTGCAATATTAAGAAGGTATCCCTATTCATTTCTATCTGATTCCGGGACGGAATCCTTTTAAGGAGGGGAGACTGTAATAACCCCAATTTTTGGGAAATTTTTGAAACCCTTATGAATAGTGTTTTTGCTGAATGAGAAAACTTTTCATGCCACACTATGTAGGGGTTCTGATATGGATATTCTGAGATTTTATTAGTACTTTATATGGGATATAAGTGTATGTAAAGATCGTCAGAATCCAAATCCGAACACTTTGATTTTTCCCGGAAATCCAATAGATACGGAAAGAATTGAGTATAAGGTAACAGGATAAAAAGGATTTAAATTAAAGGATTATAAGAGAGGATCATAAAAGGAATACAATATATTGAGAAAGGTTAAGGGAACCTAAGTAATAAGATCCCGGGTATGATCCCTCAAACGATAAACAAAAACGAAAGTTAAGCGAACCGTATAACAGATCAGCGGTCATTAGGCAAACGATTAGGAAGTTAATCAAGGGGATTAGTGGGGATGATGTCATCCAACCAATAGAAAGAGGACAAGGAGGGGAGGATGACATCATGAGGATGACACAAGCATGACATGGGAAGGAAGGAGGTGTGGTTGAATGAGAACCACACAAATTTAAGGGCAACAAGGTAATTGACTAAATCAAACACAAAAACAAAGCAACCAAGCCAAGTAAAATCATTTTCATCAAAATCAAAAAGAAACCAAGGCATTGTTCTTCATGCTCTCGGCCAAAACAGAACCAGAACACTAAAACTGCTATATCTCCTTAATTTCTCACTCGAATATTGTGTTCTATAGCTCATTGGAAAGGTATTGAGATGGCCTACAACTCTTGTTCACAAGTCTCGTCCAAATAATCATGGTAAGACCCTCATTTTTACAGTTCTTTAAATCGGACTTTTAGAAACTTCAAAGCCTAACTTTGTGTTCTTGATTTCTTTGGAAAGATCAAGCTTGTAGGAGGCTCCCTAAGGCTTCCTAGCAACTTAGCACCTCCCAAGGAAGGTATAAACTTCAAACCCTATCCTTTACTTTATTTGTTAGTAAGTTTAATGGTTGGTGTTGTGAAATGAGAAGCATGGATTGTGATTATTAGTAGTTTGGTTTGATTTGGAAGTGTTTTGGTAATTGAAGCTTGATTATAGTTCATAGGTCTTGATTGTGGTTGTTTGAGTTGAAAACCTTGGAGATTATGGACTGATGTGGTATGGTTTAGGTGAAGTTTTGTTGTATTGATGGTTATGAGTTGGTTGGTGGTTAATTGGAGTAGTTTAAACATTGGTAATCGCGTAAACATAGCCGTCGTAACGTCCGATTTTCTTTGGACTGTTTTTGTGCATAATATTAGGACCCGAGAACCCCCTGCTAGATTATGACCACTGCCATGTTTAGATAGCTCATGTTATGATCTTCGTTTTGATATGTAGTTCGTTCGATTCCGATGCACGGTTTAGGAGAAACGACCGTTTCAAGTAACGGCGTTTCGCGAACGAAACTTTTCCCCTCGCCTTACTTTGAAACATAGGTTAAAGACCAAAAAGGGTTAATTAATGTATGAAACATTTATGGTAAGTGTGTTAGGCAGTTGGTAAGACACTCGCGAAGGAATCGCCTTAAAACTCGTAAAGGTTAAATTATTAAAAATGGTGGAGCCGAGGGTACTCGAGTGACTTAAGAGAATCAGTAAGCGCA